>NC_062523.1:2753148-2813148 GCF_022655615.1 Tachysurus fulvidraco | reverse complement strand
CTTATTGATCAAAGTTTGATCGTATTCATTTCTGCGATCGAGAAATCATGAAAAATTGATAAACGAGTTTGATTGCTGGAGGATTTAGCACATGATGTGCTTAGGACATTTAGGTTTTATTTTTGTTCGTAAAGGTTCTTTATGGAAGTTATTATCGGAGGTTGTTTTTGCTGGTCGTTTTCTGTTGTTAGTTGTTTTTGGTAGTTTCATTCTTGTGTCCAATTTTGTTGGGTATTTTCAAAGAAGGTGTTTGCTTATTGTATTAGTGGTTGAATTCAATAGGAATTTTTTTTGTTTGTTTATTTTCGCTGGTTGTATTTGGTGGTTGTTCAGTATTAAGAGGTCATTTATTTGTTGGTTGTTTTTAACAAAGCGGTTGTATTATCTCTGAGGGTCGTTTTGCAGTGCTTGTTTTCAGTGGTCATTTTTGGAGGTTATGTTAGATGTTTGTTTTTGGGTTGTTTTTTTAGATTCTATGTGGACTAAGAGTTTAAAATGTTTTCGTTTTAATCCGGTTTAAATCCCAGTACTCGGAGTAGAACGCTGTTGGGTTTGATTCTTGCCCCACGACTGCATGCATTGTGTTATCTCTGATTTGTAAGAGGCTTGGAATGAAAGTGAAATGAATCATCCTTGAGTAAACTGCAGTCTTTCAGCAGATGGGTATGTATCGATCAGCAAGTCATTTACCAGATCCCCTTGAACACACGGTTGCCTGTGTTATCTTAATTCCACCTGTCATGCAGGTCCAACTCTTGCTTTCTGCCTCTCGAGTAAAAGTTCTTCAGTAAGCTTCTAAATCAAGAATCTCACCATTGCTTGATGTGTAATGGATTCCTGTATGCTTTATTTTACCTACCGCAACAGTGGGAAGCCTGTGTTGAGCAGCAGCTTATGGAGAGCATTATTATAAATCCCGACCAATAGACACTAATGGCTAGAGCGGTGAATAGCGCTCTGCCTCCGGGCCCCCTCAGTGTGCGATGCGTGGCCCTAATGCTGCTTTGTTATTGCGCCTCTTTGTGCTCAATTCGACTGGTGCTGCCTTTGAGACTCTTATGAAGGCCATCAGAGGCACGGCGCAGCCCCACCTCTCCAAATATTCCCTCTTCACCCCGATTTCTCACGGGAAGCGATGTGGGATGCCAAACAAGGGCCCCATTGATCGGGACAGACGACCCCCAGAAAAATAGGGGTAATGGTCCTTGAGATAATCTATTTCAAGTAAAACTGAGGAGGCAGTGGGACGATGTTCGGTCTGGAGAGCTACAATTTCTTTTGACAGCACAAGGGTCAAGGCCACAAACAATTCTCTATACCAAATGATGTATCAGGGATCTTCAGGTATTCTGTAGTAACAGTGGACATGTCACTCATTCTTCTATGGTATTGTAGTCTTCACTAAGTCTTTTATATATTTCTGATCTGACTTCTAGCTCCTTTTTTTTCTTTGCTAGGTTTTGTAAAAGACAGCATAAATTACGAGTGGGGCAAAAGCTTGGCCAAATTTGTAATTCTTGGGCATTGTGATTTTTAGATTATCATACTGATGGGCAATAGCTTTTAAAATATACTTAAAAAAAAGCACAGAATGCCAGGCAAAATAACGTTGTATACAGTGACGTCAGACTCGGCTCTCTGACCGGTGGAAGGGCAAACCGGTTCTTAGAAGGTTCACCAGTGGAACCAGCTTTGAATCAGCACCAGTGCTAGCGCTGAACCAGCACCCGGTTCTTTCTGGTGGAAAGGGGGCATTGGTGCAATAGTAGAGGATGTCAAGAATGGAGTCAGAGAAACATCTATCATAGAAACAGATGTTTTGCTGTGATGACCCCTAACGGGAAAAGCCTGAAGTAGGAGAAGAAGAAGAAGAAGAAGTAACGACTTCAGAAGATAACTCTTGAGTTGCAGCACAAATAAAATTCTGGAATAATATACTGAAAAGATTTTGATGGAACGCGTACTCTCAGGTTTTATGCATAAAGGCCTGGACCCCTGCTTAGATCTTGTTATATCCAACTCAGCTCAACTCACCTCTAGATTTGTTGGCCATATGGTGACATGTGTTGCCTTTTTCAGGACATTCGTAAGTGAGTCATGTTGTCCTAGCAGACCCTCCGCATGACTGACCCTGTACCCTGAATAGCCCCTGCTACCATAATGCCGAGAATCACAGCATCGAGAGGTCATGCCTCATTTACCAGCATCCCGCTAAACAACAATCAGATGACTCAGAGCAGGCAAGAGAGAGCGAAAGAGAGAAACAGACAAAGATTTTTACTTAATGGGTTCAGTGGCCTCCGATTAAGTGCGGGTCTATAGCCAGATATTTATATTGACTCTTGCCAGAGCATTTGGTCTGCTAGCAGAGCCGAGGCACAGAACTCTCTAGCTGTTTCTGAAGAACTGTTCACGTGTCTATGGATATTTGGAGGCTTCTGCTTGTAGGAAGTGGAGACATTATGTTGTCTGTGCATCCACCCCTTAAATTTACATTTACGGCATTTGGCAGATTTCCTTATCCGGAAATCTGAAGTGCTTTGAAGTTTTGCAATGAATCTGTTTACATTTACGTCGTTTGGCAGACGTCCTTATCCAAAGCGATCTACAAGTGAGGGTTAAGGGCCTTTCTCAGCGACCCAGCCATGGCAGCATGGTGGTCTTGGGATTTGAACACACGAAAGGCTACGTTCTTTCTTTTAAATAAAAACCCGTGACACCATCTATGTTTACGCTATCGGTTACCGGATGTCACACTACGGCCTGTGCGTTCGCTTCGTCTCATCCTCTCTCGTTCACTGTCAGAGTCGACGGTCCGCGCTCGGTAATGATGGCTGCGGCTGCAGTAAACAAAATGTCCGCGGTCACCGTTTAAAGTCATACGGGTTCGAGCGCCATGATACATCTAAAAAATTCATTAAAACATCGACATCGCTTTAACTTGGCACGAAGTTCTGGAAAAACTGCCCAGCATCAAAATAAGGTTTGCGATGATGCGCCCGAAGGCACGGCTTGAAGACCCAGTCAGTGACGTCACGATATGCTGATCTGTTTAAAGTCATACCTACGTAATCACCATCACCAAAATTGTACTTTTTTTTTTTTACATTGAAACTTAAAAAATATATATATAGAACTACCTACAGAACCCCTTCCCCCTTTTTTTTTTACTGTTACTGCAAACCAAACTATTTTTAAGGATGGCTTATTATTATTGTTGAGGTGTTTGTATGGACCACCTGCACTGCCTATAATAACACAAAGTCATTTTGATCCCTTCTTCCACTACAGTCATAAAGTCTTCTGATTTATTAGTATAAGTCTGACTTGCTTTTTCTGTTAACATTATGTTATCATTCACCTATCAGACATTCACCCGCTCTTTAGGTCACGGAACATCCAGCCCTTGTATTGGATCACATGTTGCATTCATCGTCCATCTAGATGACCTTTGCCTGATCGGTGGGAGTTGTGCGATTACGCACTCTTCTCACCAGGAGACGTGATGAGTGGCTGCTTTTCGACCTTCTATCCCCCTCACATTCCACAGCGATTAGCTCTTTCTTTTACACAAAGCGGAGAAAACAGCAGAGGCTAAGTGATCATAACAAGCTTACACAAGGGCTTAATGAACCTGGGTGTCAGGACTAGCAAGCTAGCTTTATTCCCCTGAGAGGTAAAAAAAAAAAAACAGCCAACGTCGTTAGCTTTCCGATCACACTCCTGGAAGTAATACCTCGAAACTACACTCACACATACAGTATGCAACTCGCTGCTTCGGTCTCTTCGCTTCTCATTCGCAGTCCTTCAGCTAAAGTGGACACAGTAACACATTGAAAGGAATAAAATGCTCAGGATGTGCTGTCACAGGAAAATAATCAACAGTGCTGTGGTGGGATGGGTCCTAACACGAAGCATTGGTTATTTTCCTACGATATCGTATCTCATACGCCACAACAGTTTGCCAATGCTAACATGAACCGAGGAGAAAGTTTCTTTTTAAACTCAATGTACTTCCTGTCAGCTGTATGGAATGTCTGCGATAATTCAACGCTGAACCGGTTACTGCTTTAATTCTTTACACTTGGAGGTTTTTGCACTAATTAGCAGCGTAACTTGAACAGTATGACAAGCTAAGTGTGGCTACGTTTTAACGTCATCGATACAGAAAGGAAACGTAGCTTCTAAATATTAATCAATTGAACAGAACAGTAGCCTTTCTCATCCGAGTGTCTGTAAATGTACAGCTAACTCGAGCATGTAGCCTGTTTAGGCATGAGGCGAGGTCGGAGTTATAAATCGCTTGGTCGTGACGGTTAAACCCTGTCCAGTGAGATAAAATTAGCTGTTAGCATATAGCTAAGTATTTCTTTATAAATAACACATGGCTGTACTTAGAATTCGCCATTTTGCATTTTAGGCATTACTAATAGTGTATATGAGGATACAGGGTGTGTGGTGTTGGTATGTGTGTTGAGTTTCTGTGAAATGAGACTTGGCTGCTTGTACAGCGTCACACACTTCATCAGGGTTAATATTCGGCCTCGTTCTGTCCCCTCTGTTTGCTCGAGGTTGATAAAGAGCGGGTCGAGTCGAGTCGACAGCGTACGCGCGGCAATTAATCGATATTACAACACCAGAGAAATCATGGCTTTTATCACCACACACACACAGACACACACACACACGTACCAGCCTTTGCATTAACATTAACACCAGCCTTAACATATCGACAGTCAGTTCGGTTTTAGGTCGTATGCATCTAATTTTGTTCTATTACCAGGAATTTTTCTGCTGTTTTGTTGTGTCCATGTTCAGCATTGAAAGTCTTTGTCATGTCTTTACTCCACAGTGGTGGTTAATATGAAGCTCAGATTAAAGTAAACACTCAGGACTAAAAATATTGATTACTTGGTGCAAAATTCATTTAGTCATTCATTTTCTACCGCTTATCCGAACTACTCGGGTCAATTTAGCCTGTGCGTATCTCAGGTGTCATCGGGCATCGAGGCAGGATACACCCTGGACGGAGTGCCAACCCATCACAGGGCACACACACACTCTCATTCACTCACACACTACGGACAATTTTCCAGAGATGCCACAGAGGTGTGAGGCGAACATGCTAACCACTAAGCCACCGTGATTCCCCTGGTGCAAAATTTTAGAATGAATGAATGAATGAATGAATGAATGAATGAATGAATGAATGAAAATGGTAATTTTATTCCTCTATACAAACGTTTCTATCTTCAAAGTAAATGTTGGTACAGTATCAAACCCATTTCTGCTGTCTGCGATGCTCTTCTGACAAAAAGACCTAGTATATAACCTGTATTTATATTCTCCTTCAATATACGTAGACTTCTTTAATACTGGAACTGTTCGTTTTTTTTCCCTCCCCGTCCTATCACTTCCCATAAGTCCCTGGTGCTCATCTTTAACCCATGTCTATCTACAGACTGGAAAACATCATCTAGCTAAAAATAACCTGGATTATTTCACATTATGTAGAGAATGTGTTTGGAGGAGCGTAATGGCTTCCTATGAAATTCACTTCAAAAATGAAGGAAAAATGCGATGCAAAGGCCATTTCACATGCTTTCGCGAGCGCTCGCCGAGTCGATAATTACCGAAATGAAAATTTTAAAATTATATCCGTGCATTAGGGGAAAAATTAAAAGGAGAAAAACAAAGCGTTTAGTGACCCGAGGGCCGCTTCAAATGCTTTATCAGATTAACGTAATGAAAAATTAAGAGTTGGGAAAAAAAATCAACATTTAGTGTGAGTAAGTGTGAAAATGTTTAGTGTTTTACTCATTAGAGAGATGAATTTTGAATGATTTAATTGAATGCCTTCTTAAATCTACCTTATTTATTAAAAGTGCTATATACTGTAGTGTAGTTAGTTAGTGAATTGATTTTTAACTGTTTATCCAGCGGTGCTACAGTACAAGGACGCCTACGTGGACGTACGTTCCTCACAGAAACTTGTTCATGTTTTTATAGGAAGTTCATCTGTTATGTTGTTTAAAGTAACTTCCTGTGTGAGAATGAACACTTCCTGTGTTTTACCCCAGTGACTGACTGGCAACAAATGGACTTCAGCAAGCTGTATTGATTCACACACACACTCTGTCTCTCTTTTTCTGTGTGTGCCTATTCGAGCGTGTGAGTGTGTGTCTTTGCATGTGTGTGTGTTTGTGTGTGTGTGTGTGTGTGTGTGTGTGTGTGTGTATATGTTAGCCCTGGGCGTCATTCACTAGGGTCAAGGCTCCTTTTCCCTCAAACGGCCCTCACACTGTTTAGCTTCTACATTGATCGCGCAAGTTCAATATGTGCACCCATCTGCTGGTGGAAAGGTCAAGCGTCATGGTGCCAAGCAGAACACACACACACGCACACGCACACACACACACACACACACACACACACACACACTGAACCTTTTTACCAGTAACAGTATTTTTAAATAGAAAAATGTAATACAATTATTAATAACGAACATAAGCAGTAATTGTAGGCGGCTAATAAGCAAACCTGTGTATGTGTTATATATATATATAAGTAATCACCTTCTGACCAATCAGAATCGAGATTTCCACAATTTCTTTTTGACGTCTCTGTACAGTTCTGGATACTTTACGTTTTAGGAACTTTGGTTTTCAGTTTACGATCGAGAGAGAAAAAAAACGTAGCGAATGTAAACTTTTTATTGGCTTTTAAACATACGCGGACACGTTTACTGGGTTCGGTATTCTCCACGCCGAGGATGACGGTAATTATCCTTGTCCACGCTCTAGCGGTTTTGCTGCTTGCTTCTTGAGACCTGGCAGATGGTCTTTCATTAAAAACAATAATCGGTAGGTTCGAAATCCAAGACTGTGCCGTAACACACATTCCGTGTACACACATGCCGCTATAAGAGTCCTTGGCTTAATGGTAATCAGTTGCTAGCGGCTTTTACTCTTTATTATACGCGTTAATGTTTTTAGGCTTATGCTCATGAATCTATGGCCTTAAACCGTTCGTCAGATCCGTCCTTAAGTCTGGCGCTTTGTTTTGCCCTGAAACTCGTCGTACAATAGCAGTCTGTAGAAAAGCTGCAGCGTGTTTAATGTTTGACGTGAGTCTTTATAAAACACCAGGCTTTGATTAGACGGTAAAGTCTGTTTTCTTTTAACCGTAGAGAGCTTTACCGGTTTTCTTTAGATTGCAGTGTTTGTTCTATTCAAGTGCCATTTATCTACAAAAAGCTGTTCAATCCACACAGTTTATCTCTCATATGTGAAGGAATGTTGTTTACACATTAGCATACATTGCATTCTCATCGAGCTATAATGCTGTATGTACAGTATATAGAGAGTTAATTGACTTTTTACAATGTAAGTTCAATTTATTTATCTAGCGCTTTTAACAATCGACGTCGTCTCAAAGCGGCTGTACAGAAATATAGGAACAGAATAAACATTTTTTTAATGTGATGAGGAAAAACTCCCCGAGATGATATGAGGAAGAAACCTCGAGAGGAACCAGACAATATCGTTCTTTTGTTTCTGTCGATTGAAAATGTCCCGTAATATCTGATCCTACATCCGAGTGGAACATCAGTGTTCTGGTGAAATGGGTTAAGATGAACTTATTTTAGTCTATTTACATATTCGGCATTTGACAGACACTATTTATACAACTGAGGGTTAAGGGCCTTGCTCAGGGGCCCAGCATGGACAGCATGGTGAACCAGGGATTCAAACTCACAACCTTCTGGTCAGAAGTCCATCAACTTAACCTCTGAGCTCCAACAACTTAACCATCATCACTTGGGTGATGATGATGAGGACAAACTCCCTGAGTTGATATGAGGAAGAAACCTTGAGAGGAACCAGACTCAGAAGTGAACCTCATCCTCATTTGGGTGACAGGAAATAATGTCAATGTAAATAATATCAATGTAAATAATGTCCTTTCTACATCAGTTTGTAGTTCAGTGGAATTGAGTGACTAAGATCTCTCGAGGAACTAACAGGTCATTTCTGAGTTCATTACAGACTTAACACTAATGTTCACTGATGAAGACCTGACCACAAAGCTGACTGACACAACAGTAGCTCAAATACGGCATGACGGTCTCCAGAAGGCCCCAACAGCAATCCCAAGAAAACAACCAAACAATTCACTTATTTTACTGAACTATTACTGCTTTGACACAGCGCCCAGTATGACTTATGTGGTTACACAGTTGTAGATGGCTTTGGACCGCCAATTAAAGCTGGGATGTAGTAGCTAAGTGGTTAAGATGTTGGACCACTGTTAGACCGTTGTAAGTTCAAATCCCAGGTCTACCAATCTGCCAATGCTGGGCCCCTGATCAAGACCCAATTCCTCAGTTGTATAAAAACGAGGTGTAAGTCTGGTAAATGCTGTAAATGTAAAATCTATTTCTTCTGCATTGAGTTGAAGAATCTTGGAAAAACAGACACTGCGCTGAAGACATTCGGTCATCTGAAGCTTTTATCCTGCGGCCCGACAAACACAGATAAGCAGCGTCTTTAATCGAGACGATCTCACGCGTTCTGTCTATAACCAACATACCTTAATTACCATCTGCTCCAATTTCCAAACAAAATAATTTAAAATGGGTAAAACTACAAAAATATAATAAAAATTTATGAAAAAAACATGAAATACTTAAGTTAAGATGAAAAATAATAACTGAAAGATAAAATATGATAAAGAGCACAAATTAAACTTTACTCTCCCATACGGTCACATGACGGAAAAGGAAAAGGTGGAGCCAAAACAGGAAGTTATATCAAGTCATGACAATGAAAGGGAAATCAGTAGGGATGCACTTATTTCCAGGGATTTCAGAACACGTAACAGATATTGCGTCATCGGGAAGGCGTGGCCTATTCGATCATCTACCCCTAACCGTAGTTTTTGGTTGTTTATTTGTTTTTGAAAACAGCTTAACTGTAAAATAATAAAGCATTCATTCGTTCGTTCATTCATTCATTCATTCTCTACCGCTTATCCGAACTACCTCGGGTCACGGGGAGCCTGTGCCTATCTCAGGCATCATCGGGCATCGAGGCAGGATACACCCTGGACGGAGTGCCAACCCATCACAGGGCACACACACACTCTCATTCACTCACACACTCACACACTACAGACAATTTTCCAGAGACGCCAATCAAACTACCATGCATGTCTTTGGACCGGGGGAGGAAACCGGAGTACCCGGAGGAAACCCCCGAGGCACGGGGAGAACATGCAAACTCCACACACACAAGGCGGAGGCGGGAATCGAACCCCCAACTCTGGAGGTGTGAGGCGAACGTGCTAACCACTAAGCCACCGTGCCTTTTTTCCGAGACCTCCAGAAACACGCCCACTTTACGTCGTGGTAACGAAACCCCTGGAATTTAGTGAATGCCGATTTCAGAATGTCATTCAGAGACCACTTGAGTATGCAGCTTTGTGTGGATTCGATACGATACGTCAATGAATGTACGAAACTGTGATGATCGCGGTCGATTTGAGATATTTACAGGGTCATCGGTACGCATCTGCTTTGTAACTAGCTGTAACAGAAAGATACTGCAGTGCAGCATGAAGAAGAGGGATAGAAGACTTTATTTTGTCACAAATACATTACAGCACAGGGAAATTATTTCTTCACATATACCAACTTTGGAGGTTGAGGTCAGAGCACAGGGTCAGTCATGATACAGCATCGCTGGGAGCAGAGAGGGTTAAGGGCCTTACTCAAGGGCCCAACAATGGCAGCTTGGCAGTACTGGGGCTTGAACCCTGATCCTCAAAACAACAACCTGTGTTCACGTCTGTGTTTTCAGACGTAAACACAGCTATTAAAATATTTTCTAAATTTCCTGATCGATGAAAAATAAACATGGCTAGTTTATCTTCTAGTTACTATTAAGCCTCAAAGCTAATTATCCCTGAGTACTGCACTAAATCATCTATCTTCAATCTATCTCACTCAACGGTCCATCAGTGGCAGCTTGGCAGTACTGGGGCTTGAACCCTGATCCTCAACACAACAATCCAGAGCCTTCACCACTTGAGCCACCACTGCTCTTCCATGTAACACTAAAGGAACATAGTGTATTTGTTACAGCCACTGGTAAAGCTAGCACATGCTAATAGAAAGAAAGTGATATCAACACCGTAGAGTCAAAAGAAGACACATACAAACATACAGGCAGTGCATCGGGTGTCTGGTGGCCTTGTTTATTGTGTTTGTCAGCTACGTGCTCCTACTGACACCACCAGCTGCATCCTCTCATAGCGTTTCTACATTCAGCCCTAAACACACACACACACACACACATACACACACACACTAGCTTGAAATGGGACCTTATTGTATAAAGTTGCGTTACTCGATTGAGCCAATGCGAAATTTATTTTCAAATATTTCTCACGTCACATTTTTTAAGCGCCCTTAAATTCAAGTTCTGAATAAAATAAATAATAAATAAATAAATAAACAAACAAACATTTGAAGTGTCTTTTGGACCATCATTCAAATTTTACACACTGTTCTGAAATGTTTTTAACTTTTTAAAAACTCTAATAGAGATTTTGTACCTTTTTTTTTTTTGAGTCTAAAAAATGACTCCTATTCTGTATATAAGCATATATTTAATAATGTATTATAAGCTTTGATATAATATAATCTAATGTTAAACAGACACATTTTTAATCTTTTGTGAAATATATGATAATGTTCACTTTATCTGCCCTAAAATGATGGAATGGTTAATATTTAAATGCGTCCGAATAATAAATCTTTTACACTTTAATTAATTACACTTGCAATGCGATCTTAAAAGACTTTAATATATGGAAAAAAAAATAATAATTCCCGCTCTGATTATCGATTGTAAGCTATAATTAAAAGTGTTTTTATTAAACGGTGGCTTTAGACTTTCTGCTAATTCTTCATTATGGTAAGCGCTTCATGTTAATGTTAATGGTAATGTTAATGTAATCGCCGCCGTTCATCCGTCTTATAAAAATGGCCTTTGTGACACAGGAGTGTGTTTAGATCCCTGTGCTGTACTTGAGTGACGGTGTGTGTAGTGAACTGAGACGCCGGGTCATGAGTCAGTGTCAGTGTGTAAGGGTTACACCGGGGTCACGAACACAAAGAAGCACATAACTCTCGTGCTTGTGCTCTGGGTACGTCACTCGTCTTCAGCCTGTCAGAGAGGAAGACAGTCCGCCGAGGGACTCTTCTTTATCCACATTATTGTTTTGGTTTTTTTTTATTGCTGCATTTAAATTACTTTCTGTGGAGCTCCACCCCTCCCCCACCGCCTGCATTTGCTTTTGCTTTATTTACATACTTGGGCCTGATTGGCTTTTAAATTTTGTGATGTCACAAACACGATTCATTGAGATTTTGGACTTTTAAAGTGATTCATCATAAAATTTAGCACGTTCAAGAAAGTCGCTCTTGTCTTTAACTAAATTTCAATAATTTTGTGATTTAAACTGAAGGGTTTATCTTTAAAATCATTTTTTTTGTATATATATATATATTCATTCCTTTTTCTCAGGCTCAGTATCTTGAAATCAAATAAAAAAAATAGTGAGGTATTAGAGATCTTTGGATCATTGGATTAAGAAAGAAAACCTCTTAAACTTTTAAATCAATAAAAAAAAATCTCTTAAATAACATCTTAAAAAATGTTTTAAATAGAATTCAAAATTTGATGTATTTACCCAGACATCCGAGATCCGTCGAAAACCTCTTGTTTGCTCTTGCTTTCTATTATTTATTTCATTTCTTTCAAATTGTGTGAGGTGTGTTTGAAAATCGTTGTGCTTTTTGCTTTGTGCACATTGCATTTTATTTAGAAAAAGAAAGAAAGAAAGAAAGAAAGAAAGAAAGAAAGAAAGAAAGAAAGAAAGAAAGAAAGAAAGGTTTCACACTGCTCTCAGTGCATGCATGAGAGTTTCACTTTGCTCCACTTTCCTCTCTGAATACTGAACACACTCGCATCAATCGGGCCATTCACTCAGCTCGAGCTCACTCCTGCAGGTTGTTTTGCCTTCCAGTACTCTGCTGACTTTGATATAATTACTGTGCTTGTGTGTGTGTGTGTGTGTGTGTGTGTGTGTGTGTGTGTGTGTGTGTGTGTGTAGATGTAATTGACTTTGTGAGTTCTTTCGTGTGTCTTGCAGTTGAAGGCAATTTTGCTTTATAATGTGTGTTCTCATCTTCCTGCGTTTTCTTGTCACGGTGTTGATGTGGAGGCGGGGTGGTGGGGTGGTTTGCTGAGGGAGGGGTGGTGCTGAGGATTCTGGTGGATTTCTGAGACACTTGAGCAGACCCTCATTATCCTGTTTCGTCTGCACTTCATGAAACTCATTACCGTATCCGGCCCACTCACCCCCCGCCACCGATCCCCCTCCCCTCCACGCGCCTACTCCACACTTAATTAGCGCATTTCACTCGCCAGTTGTTGGAAACAATAATGTAATAACCATAAATGTAAAATCACACCTTTAGGTGTATCATGTTATCCGTTCGCAACTTTTAAACGTCAGCATTTATTAGAACAGTGACAGAATTATTTTGACTCTAGGAGCCATTTTGTTTCATTTCTGGTGATGATTCTTGTATATCTGGACAAAATGATGTCCCTGACAATTAATAAATAAGCGTTTTAGCCAGCATCACAACAAGCATAAATAAATTGCTATTTTTCCGCTAAACTATGACCTTTCCTGTGTAAAAATAAATCGTATTTTGTTGGATTGTAATTGAAATCTTAAGGCTAGCCAAACTAGCGCGCGACAATCCTGACAGACCTTCACAAAAAAACTGTATACAGGTTTTACCAGCCTGTGAGGTCGACTACCTTGTATAATAAATTTACTATAATAATTTAGATTTCATCTAGTTGCACTAAAGCTTAAACATACGTAAGTAGTTATCTTGTTAGTAGTTACTGTGGGTTTAAATTTAAGTTATTAGCATAAATATTCAGCCTAAATGTGTGAATATAAAGCGCCTCAATAACTAAAGCTAATGATTTGAAAAACCTCTAATCTTTTTCATGATGTTATTTGTTTCCATTTCTATTTTGTGAAACATAATGCTACAGATATGATTTAAATGATGAATATATTGAGACTATAAGCTTAGCTACGGCAGAAGTAGCTCCGGTGGTTAGGGCGGCATTCACTAAATTCCAGGGGTTTCGCTACCACGATGTAAAGTGGGTGTGGTGCATCCTGGTTAGGGTTGTGGGGTATTATTCAGAACATTACGGTTTCAAGTCCCACTTTCACTTTTGCAATTAAGCCACCAATTGCAAACTAATTGCAAAAGTCAAAGTGGGACTTGAACCTGTAATGTTCTGAATAGAGGGTACTGTTGTAGAGGATACTGCTGATGTCTAACAAATAAGTTAATAAATTAATATATAATGAATTCATTTAAATGAGTACGCTCACCCAACAGCAATGGTTGCTAAAAAAGACAAGAAGCATGCTGAATCTGTCTGGAGATGTTCCTGCCCCGGCCCCAGAGCTCATCCGGGGCACTTTATAGAGCTATATTGGAAAAAATATAGTGAATAATAGCATTAAACCATCTAATGAACCCTGTCCACTGGGCCGTTAAGGAGACAGATGACTGCTGGAGCTTTAGTTCTCTCTCATCAAACCAAAGGGCTCCTAATGACAATACAGGGCCCCTGGATGCCATTATTGACCTGAGGTAAAGATTTATTTCCGGCCCCTTGGGTCAGCAAGGGCCCTCGGACACGATAAATGTGGCACATAATTGAGTTTGGTCAGTGAATCGTGTTTGAGGAGAGAGGTGAAGGTAGAGCGAGAGAAAGAGTGTGTTTGTGTTTTAGCCAGTGGACGAGATAAAGTGAGCTGAAGGAGTGGGTGAGTCTCAGATTCGCTGAGAAAATACAATTCTAGGTTTATCTCAATGAAATAGGATTAATTGTGCTTGAAGAAGCTTTTACTCGATGGAATAATAATAATAATAATAATAATAATAATAATAATAATAATAATAATAATAATAATAATCGGAAAGTGGTTCTCCCAGATGCTCATTCCTTCTTTTAGTCATTTTATATAGACCTCATAATGATAGCCATGGGACATGCGACAGGCTGCAGTTAACCACAGGTGATGAGGAGAAATGCCACATTTCCGGGTGGTTAAGATGACTAATCTGCTGCTGCTGCTTCTCTGCTACTGTTGGTGGCCTCTCATTTTAGATGTTCTAGCTGCAAGTGTGTGTCTTGAAAAGACTACATTTCAGAGTCATCAGTGTAGATTTATGGCTCCGGATGGCCAGAGAAGAAACAATAGCCCCCCGCTACGCTTGTGGTCTAGCTATTAATATCCTCCTTTTCACACTTTTCTTGCAGTTCCAAGTGTTTCACTGCATGTACAGAGTATTGACTGAAGCACACACTAAAGAGCAGTGTGTTATTGTGAGACTCTCCATTAAGCCAAAGTGAAAGGCCGAGCTGGGGCATGAAAGAGTCTCATGGCGCGTTGTTCAGCTCATGAACAGTGAGAGTGTGAATAGAGGGACAGAAACTCAGTCACATAACAGGATTTTACTTTTGTTACAATCAGAAATCAGTGTTGCCAACTTTGTCACTAGATTTGGCACATTTTTAGACCACTTTAGTGATTTAAAAACTAAAATAGTCTAGTAAAAGTTTTCGCCAAAATTTGAGCAGATTTTAGAAGCTGTCTTGCTCATATCAGAGCTGCTGGTTGTATGAGATGAGAAAGCAGGCTCTCTCGACTCACCACCGGTGTGAAGAGCCTGACTGAGTCATCACTGAACTCCATTGTTCCTAAGAACCAATTACTGATCACTATTGTTCCCAAAAACATCATTGATTGCAACTGTCACCAAAGACCACATTATTCCCAGCAACCAATCACTGGTTATTATTGGTTCCAGTGGCATCAGTGATGACAGTTCTTTCCAGTCAGCAAGATCAAGTCCTGTTAACCATCATTGCAGGGACCAATCCCTGCACACCATCGTTCCCAATGACCAATTGCTGCACACTATGGTTCCCATTGGCTAGTCACTGCACAACATCTTTCCCAACCATTGGCCAATCGCTGCACACTATGCTTCCCATTGGCCAGTCACTACACAACATCTTTCCCAACCAATGACCAATTGCTGCACACTATGGTTCCCATTGGCCAGTCACTGCACAACATCTTTCCCAACCAATGACCAATCGCTGCACACTATGGTTCCCATTGGCCAGTCACTACACAACATCTTTCCCAACCAATGGCCAATCGCTCCATTTCACCATTATATGTGACCAATCACTTATAACCATTGTTTCCAGTGACGTCACTTATCACAATCATTATGAAATTGCCAATGATCACTTCACTAACAGCAATTGTTAACAATCCAAGCACTGATCATTGTTGTTCCCAATGAAATCACTGATCACCATTACTCCCAATGAGCAGCATTGTTTACCATTGTTGTGTTCCAAATACAAACAATTTTGTCATCTGTCATCATTTCCTTCATGTCTCATTCACTACCTTCACATCATTTCATCTGTATTTTGTTTCTGAAATAATATAATTATAACATTATTGTAAATAAGATCTGGGTATGACGTAAATATGCCCATATGAAGAATATAACCAGCAAAAGACTCAACAGTATTCATTAGAATAGATTAACACAGGTACAAACAAAAATAATAACCTTACAACAGTTCAATAAAAAAAATCCTAGTTAAGACCAATTATTACCTGGAGTGATGTAGCTAAGGTAGAGGAAGTGAGGCAGATTTCAGTCACACATCCATGCTGACAACCATGACAGGTTATTACCAGTTTAGGCCACACCCACTTCAGGTTAAAGCCGTATACACACCCTGTAAATATATATATATATATATATATATATGGAGCCAGACACGGACAGGGTCAATGTGTCATTCATAATAAGGAAGCATGACTGACCGCTGAACTCCTGCAGAACCCATTCGAGGAGAAAGCATCATGAGCAGCATTATGCATCATGAGCAGCATGAGCAAAGCATCATGAGCAGCATTTTTCTTTCTCTCTGTCTGTCATGTTCTCAGTCTGACAGCTTTTCTGAGCTTATGTCTAAATAAGAGTTCGTTTCTCATAATTTAGCAAGATGAGGTTACGATGTATTAGGGCTGGGCGATAAAACGATAACGATATGTATCGCGATAGACACATCATCGATATCAATAAAAAATGTGTTCGGTAAAACGTTCGATATTTTTTATTCTTTGTCGGAAGAAAACAGAGGTCGCGAAGCAAGTTTGATTGCATTAACAAAGGCACTCGCTCTCTTGTAACCTAGCAACGTAGGGAGTGACAGGCTAACAGCCAATCATGTAACAGTATCATGTTTGGTTGCGCCATATCATTGTCTCGTGCTGGTGCTGGATTCCTCTTCAGTAACCGCTGACTGATGAGCAGAAAATGAGCCGCAGCGAGCGAGGACATTGTAAATAAAAGAGGAAAAGTTAGCGCACCGGTACAGCAGTTTTTTGTATATTATAAGTCAGACCGTAGTCACACCGGCGTCGTCTGCAAATTATGCAAGACTAAATTCTCAGGTTTCTCCATGTTTATATTTAACACTTTACACTATTTTATTACACTTTATTAAGCATTTCTTACATTTTCTGTCATTTCTCACCTTAAACGTTAAGAGATAATAGTTAAGTGTTCATTATGACTTTAGACTCATGTTTACATTCTAATTATTGGAGGTTTCCTGGTTGGTGACGTTTCTGCCTTAATAACTGAGGGGATTCTGATCAGAGGAAGGTTACTTTTAAAATAAAAATGTTTAAATCGAATATATGTTTCTCCTGGTCCTTATTTTAAATGGGTCATAAAAAATATCAATAATTATCGATATCGACCGATATGAAACACTGATATCGTGATACAGTTTTCAGCCGTATCGCCCAGCCCTACAATGTATTAAGAAGTGCTGTTACTCATGTGCTGCATCTGGTACAAGCAAAATAGCAGCAATCTGAGACGGGGTGCCAAAACTTTTAGGATCGAACACTTGAATATCACATCGTGTTATTTTTTTATTCGCCGTTTCTATCTTATCGGCGTGAACGGACCGATTTCGTCGGACGGGGCGAATCTGAAGCGTTAAACGTCCACTGTTCATCCTTTCGTAATGAATTATTCCTCGCCGGTGTGTCCTCTCTTCTCCAGATGAGAAAACAGGAAGGATTTGGGAGGACATTATTGTAATCATTGCCCTCCACTCTGAATAGCGGGGGGTGAAGTTGCCGAGGAAGTGAGGCAGATCTTATGTGGAGGTCATTTGTGAAATATATTGACCAATTTCAAACTTCGCTGGCTCTTAATGACGTGACATCCCGGATGGTGAAGTATAGGTCAATACCGCAGGAAATATATAATTAAAAGCAATGAGATTCTTGTCTGGGAAAAAAAGGATTGGATTGCAGATAGATGAAGAGGTTTGAGTTTATGGGCTGTGGATGCATCGATCCCAGTTCTGCCTATCTACAATACGGCTGTGTTGACATTATTTTAATAGGCTATTTAAAATACTAAAAACATCCATTTTATCGGAATAACTGTACACGAGATGACATTTCAGAGCAATGAGGGTTTTTTTTCTTTATAATGTTCCTTTTTTCTTTTCTTTTTTAACAATCCGTTATCCTCATTGAAATTTCTCAAGGCTTATCCTTGGACATATTGAGAACTTTATTGAGAGTTTGGGGAAAATGATGGCTGAGAGGGATATTTTTCCTGCGGATGATTTTATTGTGAAGTGCTGTATGATGTGCCTCATATTTTCTGTGGGTTTTATTGGCTGCCTGGATATATTGAGAGCCCCGAAGCCTTCATGCTCTGTTGGAGAGTGCCGTCCTCTTGACCTTCCCCACTGCGGCTCTCTCGGCTATCTTCTCTAGCGCCGTGTTAAGGCCGGCGCTCGCAGCAGGCAACAGACAGGAGAGAAACTATCGTTCGGTTTTGCTTCATGTGTAGTGAAGGAATCGGAAGGTTGTTGAAGTTTGAACAGAAGTTTGTTGTTTGCTACGCGAAATAAAATGTTCTGAATGCTGATTGCTCTGAACGTGATTTCTGTTGATTTTCTATACCAGTAGTTTCAGCTGCAACGCACTCGTATATGTTAATATGATGTTGTTTCCATAGTAACGGATTTTCACTGTATGATCCGCATGAATTTATTTGATTTGTTGCTATAGCGAAGTGTCATTTAAGGATACGGACAGGACGTTTATTTAGTTATGCCAAGACTCTGGAAGGCATAGTGTACAGTAGGTCAGTTTATTAGGAACAGTATGTCGGTCAGTATGTTAGGTGTAGCTCATGCGGAATACACAAACATAGGTCAAGCAAACAGAACACTAAAGGTCAATCGGTTAGCTAATCAGATTAACTCTGGCTAGGAAAAAATTTCTGTCGGAAAAGTAGGAAAATTAAAGCTAAAAAATGTTTAGCGATATTAGCTCAAATATTTAGGTTCGAATACGTCACAGAGAGAAATTAGTTCTGCATGAAAAATGAATATACATTCAAACTAAAACAGAGATGTTTTTAACAGTACTAAATAGAACGGTGAAAACAATTGTGGTGAACGCGAAGGAGGAAATGCGGAAATGGAAATTACACACTCCGGAGATGTGTAAAGTGACGTGACGTGATGTGACATACGGCGGCCCATACTCAGAATTCGTTCTCTGCATTTAACCCATCCAAAGTGCAGACACACTGTGAACACACACCTGTAGCAGTGGGCAGCCAGTTATGGGCACCTCAGTCGTGGCCGGCTTGAGACTCGAACCCACAACCTTAGGGTTAGGAGTCAAGCTCTCTAGCCTTTAGGCCACAACTTCCCTCTTGGGTCATTATATAACCCTTGGGTTCACATATCCCAGGTTATGGGGTCAGAGCGCAGGGTCAAACCATAGTATGGAACCCCTGGAGCAGGTGAAGACATGACCCAACATTGATGTCCATAGAGCTTGGGGGCTCGAACCCCGAACTTCTGATCAGGAATCCAGCGCCTTTACCACTGGACCATCATGCCCTCTATATATATATATATATATATATATATATATTGTCTGCTATAACATACAAAATGACAACAACTTGTTTCCTGAACATTCCACAACATTATATAAAACTAAAACTATATAAAAAAGTATGATCTACTTGTTTTTTTTTTTAATAAATAATTTAATGTAACGATGTAATCACTGGCAAATTCTATAAGCGATAGAAAACACTTTAGCATGTGCTGTTATGGGAATATAATTAACTTCAGGATGCTAACAGGAAGCTAACGCTGCTTCACCACGGGCCACATCACATATCGCTATTTATTTTTTCTCAAACCGTACACACCGGCTGTTATTTACTTTACCAGAGAGACATTTTTCTCTCCAGATTACTTTTCTGCAGAAACGACATTTAAAAACAACAGCATTTCAGCTGCAACCATCATGCTTTGTGTTCTCTTTGTATAAATTGTATGTGTGATTACCACAAACAAGAATTTTTCGATATTTCCCGGTACTGAAAGGAAAACATGGTCAACATTCTCTTAATTGAAATGTTTTGTTGATGCGGGCGATTGTTAAGCCGATCGATAAAACATCAATACATGTTTTACAAACGCTGTTCCTACTTTCTATTGACAGAAAAAGGCACGTATTTATTATTGCTTTTCTTTATTGTAGTTCAGCGTTTCGTTCAAAAATAAAATCATTGTGTTTTTCACTTCTTTACACAATAAATGTCCTTCTTTACAAGAAGAGAGAAATAATAAAAGAAACATACGTAATGTCCTGCAGAATTGTTTAACTCATCGAAACCTTTGTAGATTTAGTTGTATCGAATAAAATGGGTTTAATTGGGATTGTAACCTATCTATAAACAATCCATTATAATCTACGATATGATACTAAATTAAATACCACAAAAAAAAAAATCAAGGGGGACATGGTGGCTTAGCGGTTAGCACGTTCACCTCATACCTCCAGGGTTGGGGTTCGATTCCCACCTCCGCCTTGTGTGTGTGGAGTTTGCATGTTCTCCCCGTGCCTCGGGGGTTTCCTCCGGGTACTCCGGTTTCCTCCCCCGGTCCAAAGACATGCATGGTAGGTTGATTGGCATCTCTGGAAAATTGTCCATAGTGTGTGTGTGTGTGTGTGTGAGTGAATGAGTGTGTGTGTGCGCCCTGTGATGGGTTGGCACTCCGTCCAGGGTGTATCCTGCCTCGATGCCCGATGACGCCTGAGATGGGCACAGGCTCCCAGTGACCCGAGAAGTTCGGATAAGCGGACATTTCCTTACAGAAACTTAATCAATAAATAAAACCTTTTATTTATTTCTTTTAATGTAAATCCGTGTACGAATAAAAATAAAAAAAAATCAGACCGGAGAATTTATCAGCACTGTGGCATAAACGGTGTTTTTTTCCTTATCACATGATGTGTAAATCTCTTTATTATTGCTTTAGCAAGAAATGATATTTAAACGATTTATCAAAGAATTTGTCGCATGTTTTTTTTTCTCTCCTTCTTGTTGTTTTTATGTAAAAGTGTCAGGGGCTGGAGGCTAAACCTGCCATTGTGCTTGGAATGGAAGTGAAATTATTCAACTGTTCTCTGTCTCTCTCGGTGTCTCCGTCTCACCGCCTGTGTGTGTGTGTGTGTGTGTGTGTGTGTGTGTGTGTGTGTGTGTGTGTGTGTGTGTGTGTGTGTGTGTAATCCAGCGGAGGCGGCGCTCACCGCCGTCTGCTCCCTCGCTTTTGCTCTTTGATTCTCACTCGAGCAGAAGTGAACTCATTTGCCGCATGAAATGCGTCTGCCGAGTTGTTTCTCTCCAGCGGTGTCACACCTTTAAAAGGGTTACCATTTGTCACGATAAACGCAGACAAAGTGTTGGAGCTGTCGGGTTATGTTTTGATTCATGCTTCTCGCGAAAACTCCTCGCTTCTCGGTTTTCTTCGTCTTTTTTTTTTCCTGTTGGCCTTCCTGCACTCAAAAGGTCGCTCTGGGGCATTTAGGGCAGGATTGCAGTGTGTCAAATGAATCATTCGTTCATGAGTCATTTAAAAAGTGAATCAAACACTGGGTGGTTATAGTATGCTGGTGTAGGAAAGTAATCAACAGCAGGGTGGAGTGATGAAGCGCTGTCACTCACTCGTGTAATGCACGAAGCTATTTCTCTATGTGTATATAGTTACTTATTAATGCTGTAAAACCCTGTAATCAGTCACATTAACATAAAACCAAAGCTTTAAACATTCGCACCATCAGTTTCTCTTGAGTGTAACTGGAGACTCCTTCCATAAATGTCACATAAACACTATTTACAGAAAAGAAATTTACAGCATTTGGCAGATCTTTTGATCTCATTTTATACAACTGAGAAATTGAGGGTTAAGGGCCTTACTCAGGGGCCCAGCAGTGGCAATTCAGTGGAGTTGGGTTTTGAACTCATGACCATCCAATCAGTAGTCTCACACCTTAACCACTAAGCTACAACATCCCCAGTTACCATGACAACATTTCAACGTTTCATTAGCCTAAAAATATACAGCCTTAACCTAAAAGAAAATCCATCAACACCTTCTGACCAATCAGAAGCAAGAATTCAGCGGCGGTTTAAATAAATTTAGTATATAGTGTAAACTGAGGAGGCTACTAAAAAAGATCTGATGAAAACAGTCCATTATGGGAGAAGAGCGGGTGCTGTGTTTAGTTCAGTGGTTTGTGTGTGTGTGTGTGTGTGTGTGTGTGTGTGTGTGTGTGTGTGTGTGTGTGTGTGTGTGTGTGTGTGTGAACAGACACTGATTATGCCCATTTCCCTTTTAAAGGACCTCTTAATTTAAGGGCCGTGCTATATTTACCATCCGAGGGACAAAAGATGTCACGCTGAAACAAAAGGGGCGGAGCTTGTTGTACAGCTAAAAATTGTAACAGGCGGCTCACACGAGTTGGCTTGTAAGTACGTACGTTTCTATGGCAACAAGACAAGTGATTTTCCTGTCACTCTCAAGGCAAACATCATAACATCAGGACTGTCGAGAATGTTTAAGCAGCAGATATCAGGCCAGGATGCTGGGGCATGTTTGGATATTAATATATTATTAATATCTAAAAAATATTTATAGATACAAGCAAAATGCATCACTGGGGGATGAAGTCTGATTATAAAAAGTGCTTTCGTTTGTAGGATTAAAATGTAATGTAATAATTAGTGATACAGTGAGAATCAGCCTAAGCTTTTGTCTAAGGAGATGTTTATGTGTGCGTCTCTAAGTCCTCAAAATGTAACAGATTGCATTTATTCTTGTTAACATTGTGCTAACAAGAACTAGCGTTTTTTTTAACACTACGCTACTCTTCTTCATTCTTTGTTACAGGGTGCCATTATTATTATCTCCAGTAGCCTAATCTAATTTGTCTTTATTTGTGGATTCGGTTTGGATCGATTTTGATAAAAAATTGAACGATTGTTATGAAAAATTGTCACTTTTTTGCACTGAAATAAATTTACATAAATTGTATTTATGAAAAATTGTAACTTTCCGCGTCGTCTCGCTAACAAGCGGCGGTTCTTCTCCGTTATTAGGCGTTCGTAACATTAGTGATAACAGGAATGAGCTTGTCTTGCTGATGATCCACAACCTTAACTGTAACTATAAACAGATAAAAAGGATGACGTGTCGTTGGTTCATGAATAATTTGTTCATTTAATACATAAGACAAATGAACCACTTCGGGCCATGCTGTTAGAGGAAAATATAGGAAAGTGTCTCCATGGTGGTTATAGTAACACCGCTTCATCAAACCCTGACGTATTTCTTTCTTTACTTTGTGCACGATGCCATTTTTCAGCTCTGTCCTCATTAATGTTCTTCCAGATGTTCCGTTTTCCACATATTCTACACATGCTACGTAGCCATATGTCGCTACTCATGGTTTGCAGTCATATTTAATTTGAACAGTTCTATGGCACAGCTTTGCATAATGATTCTGTCTGCTCGACCTTGCTGTTCTGAGTGGCGTGTCCACACGTTCTGCTTATTTCTGCTCCGGTGATAACGCTTCTAATTGAACCACCGTCGTTTAGTTTGTGTGGGATGTGTTAGCTCAGTGGTTAAGGTGTTGGGCTACTGATCGGCAGGTCATGGGTTCGGACCCCCAGGTCCACCAAGCTGCCACTGCTGGGCCCCTGAGCAAGGTCCTTAACGCTCAGTTGTAAGTCACTCTGGATAACGGTGTCTGCTAAATGCCGTAAATGTAAACGTAGTTTATTGTTAGGGATGTACCGATACCACTTTTTCCTCTTCCGATACGATTCCGATACCAGCGTTTGCCGGTATCACCCGATACCGATCCCGATCCGATGTGCTTTTCAACCTTTAAATCTAAAGAATTTATACAACTCGCTTAGTTATTAAGATTTATTTGTTTCTGGCAAAGAAATATAAAAATGCCCATATTACTGGATGAAAAATGAAAACACAAGAAACCTTAAAAAAGTATTAATGCAGTAACAAACAGTTAGTGTCTTTTTTCAAACTTTTAACCGTTAGTGGTATAACAATCTAAACCATATATACTGCAATCTAAACCATATATATATATATTTAATTATTAAATTAAATTATTTTCTGAAGAAAATGTAATATATTAAAGCGAATCTTATATTAGAACTCTTAAAACACAATGTAAAATGTATTAAACAGTAAACCTCGCAACCAAATGAGCGACATTAACGCGCTGAGGTAAACGGAAAGGACGCCTGATAAACTTGCTGTCTGTCGCAGGTGGTTGTGCGACATATTGCCCATAAAATTTATTATATTTATTTTCATTAATGTAATTTAATATATAAGTGTATTTTTCTTATACGTTCAAGCAATAGTTAGTTAATTGACATTATTCAACCATCACGGGCATGGGCGTCGGAAGTAAATAAAAAGTGGGCGTGTCCTGTCCCACATACATATAATGGTTCCCACGCCCACGGATTTCAGGAAGCAGGAGCATGGTCAATGCTGCAGGTAAAACGCGGAATGGAGTTTAATTTATTAGGGCATTCCTCAAGTAGAATGGATTTGACTGGCGGCGCTCTGAATAGTGTGATACCCATGACCACGGGTATCGGATTTGGATCGATCACGCACCACCCACTGATAACCGATCCACTCAAAATGCTTGGATCGGCGCCGATACCGATCCAAAATATCAGATCGGTACATCCCTAGTTATTGTTGCATTTTTATTTTTCCTTTGTCGGATGTTGTTGTAAAGAAGTTTTACGTTTTAGTTCTCCAAAAAAAATGATATGTAAATTTGATATTAGGTGCTACGAAGCGTCAAAATATTTGCCAGGTGAGTAAAAATAAAAGTGCTGAGCCTGTATGTTGATCAAACATTTGAACTTTGCGTACATGTAGCTAGCAAATTTACTACTAGCAAATTTATCAACTAGCGAATGTTAAGAATTAGCCTTTATAATTTCACATGAATATTACAGCACAGTGACATTTATTTATTTCTTCACGTATACCAACTTTGGAGGTTGGGGTCAGAGCATAGGGTCAGACGTGTTACAGCACCACTGAAGCAGAGAGAGTTAAGGGCTTGGCTAAAGGGCCCAACAGTGGCAGCTTGGCAGTACTGGGGCTTGAACCCTGATCCTCCAATCAACAACCTGTGTTTACGTCTGTGTTCTCAGACGTAAACACAGCTATTAAAAATATTTTCTAAAGTTCCTATTGATGAAAAATAAACATGGCTATTTTTATATTCTAGTTACTAAGCCTCAAAGCTACTTATCATTGAGTACTGCACTAAATCATCTATCTTCCATCCATCCATCCATCCATCCATTTTCTACCGCTTATCCGGGGCCGGGTCGCGGGGCAGCAGTCTAAGCAGGGACACCCAGGCTTCCCATCTAGACATCCCAGACTTCATCTATCTTCAATCTATATAATCTATGATTACAAGCTACATATTTCTGCATCCTGCCAGGTTTCTGCATGGCGTGTTCTCATATCCGATGCTGCTGCAGTGTCATCACTTAACCACGGCTGCAGTGATTCCTAAGTTTGGCCCATAGGCATAAAGTGTTTTATCCGTCTCACGCTATTAGTTTCAAAACATATTACAGCTGAATCAGGAAGAAGTAAGCTCTAACAAAGCTCCATGCCAAGTAGCATTTACCGTCTCATCATTTTGCTTAGCATGTTACGAGTATGGTGGAAATCAAGTGCTAGGTCTTTTTTTTGTATGATGATGCCTTCCAGACAGCTGTATTTAATGTTTAGCCACGCCCATAAAATATGTATAAAAGGCAGAAACATCACAGACAGATGGAAATGATGAATACATTTAAGAGGAAGTTGTAATTCCTGAAAACAACCAAACAAATCTACTGAATCCACCCTCTTTTCGTACAAAATTTTAAGTCGGATTAAAATCTGTTTACGAGGTACAGTAACGTCGTGTCGACACGCCGGCTCGCTCTGTGAACAGCGTCTACTACCAGTATGGTATAAAACAATACTCGAGTAAAAGTACAAGTATCGTACTAGAAAAAGACTTTGGTAGAAGTGAAAGTCACCTTTTAGAATATTACACATGTAAAAGTCTTAAAGTATCTGATATTTACTGTACTTAAGTATCAAAAGTCATTTTCTGATATTTAATGTACTTAAGTATTTGAAGTAAAAGTAAAAAGTAAAATTTCAGTGATTTTCGGTAGGTATAAGAGCAGGGGCAGTTCTAGGGTTTCATCTTTAGGGGGTTTTAGCCCTCAGTGAGAATTTAAAACAAGACCAGTTTTATATGATATATTATATGACTACGTAGTAAGCCAAAAGTTATGGTATTATTTAAAATGGCAAAAGTGGACACCAAAATTTTATGCATGATGTAATGATGCCAGTCCTGAATCAGATCAGTTCATGTATGTGTGTATTCTCTACAAACAGTGTGTCCGATGTATGCAGTCATTAATAAACAAAATATTCACAAGACAAAGACCAAATCGATAAATGTTATTTTTATTTAGTATTGAATGGATTGTTTGCATTGATATGTTGTTTGTGCTACAACTCTGGTAATAAGAATAGTGACATTTCACTGCTTTTGGTTGCCGTATTTGCGGTTTACGTTATAGATAAACGCCTCGAGCTCTGACTGCGCATGCACGCTGCACGTACCTGTGCTTCTCCGTAGAGTGTGCGGAGCTGCGTAATGCAATCTAGGAGCAGTGATTCACCAAACCTCCTTTATTGCAGTCGCACACATTTCTGCTGATTTTACTTCGTAGTAACGAAGATGTTTAGTGGGAATATAACGGAGTAAAAGTGTACATTTTATCTAGGAAATGTAGTGGAGTAAAAGTGAAAGTTGACATAAATGTGAATAGCGAAGTAAAGTACAGATACAAAGTGAAATTTCTACTTAAGTACGGTAACGGAGTATTTGTACTCCGTCACATTACAACACTGTCTACTACACAGTACTTGGTTAATTCTGTATACAGTACAGTGAACATACTAAGTCCTGTTTTTAGAAGATAACCATCATTACAGTTAGCACTAACATTAGCTAGCTAGATCGTCGTTATCTTTATTCCTAGCTTGTTGCTTTTGTTGCGGATTTCAGTCCAATATGTTGCTCGAACGTTTAAAGTTCATTACTGTACATTAGAACAGAACCAGTAGCCACGCAGGCCTGTAACTGTGACTTAAATGCAGCCAAAGAGCTTTTTGTGCTCAGACTGAACAAACAAAAGACATGCTTTTATGAAGAAATGTTTTTTTTTTTTTTCACTTCCTGAATTAGGAATTTAAGTTATTACTTATTCTCAAATTACAATGAACACAGCGCTACTCTTCCTCATGTTATAGGGTGCCGTTACTTTTATCTAATTACACCATTTATATCTTAATTCGTATCTAATTATATGAAAGGAAAAAAAGATAAAATATTCTTTAGAAAGAAATAATAAAATCACAGTAACTGCCTCTCAAGCCAGCCTGTAGTCATTAAGAAAGACTCCATCAGTCTTAATACATTCTATCACAGTGAAATTCTTTCTTCTTATATCACTTTAGAGGACAGAACACAGGGTCAGCCATGATACAGCAACCCTGGAGCAGAGAGGGTTAAGGGCCTTACTCAAGGGCCCAATAGTGCCAGCGCTGGAGCTCAAACCCTGATCCTCCAATCAACAACCCAACACCTGAACCACTTGAGCCACCACTGCCCCAAATGTCAACAAAGTAGGACTATGTACAATGAAGGCCCAAAGTAGATGAACACAAGAGGACCGAATATATAAAGAAGTGTCAGGGACTTCCTGAGGTCGTAACCCATGCTCGGTTGTTGTAAGACTGGAACAAACGTACGGCGCATCACGTGTTTTCCTTTTTCACTCTCTGCACCTGTGCACGAAATAGCGACAGATGACCTGTTGTCCAAACGAAGCATATTCACAAGTAAACAAAAGAAAAGACAAATGTTTTAAATTTCCTTTTTCGCCATAGTAAAAAAAAAAAAAACGTCTACGTCTAATACGATCTTTCTGGTGTTTGTGTAGCTGTTTTGCGCTGAGTATGTGACTAAAGAGCGAAGCAAATGGATTAGTCTTGGATATCATCTAATTATGCCCGGGACTCCGAAGTGCTGACTGGCTAAGCGATTGGCCGATGAAGGCAGCATTAAGAGTGCAGAAGATATCACGTCTCACAGGCCGTTAATCCGGCTTGTTTGGGGAGATTTCCATTATAGTCAGATGTCTATGTGATTTGTGTGTTTGTGTAGATTCTGATGCCTCTGTGGAGTCGTACGCTTCGGCGTCTGATGGCAGACGGAGTGTGTCTCTGTGTTTTAGACACAGGAATAATTGCTGTGGAAACTAGACGAGCGAGTCGTAATCTCCGGGTGGACGTTCGGTGGCTCTTAACACCAGGCTATATTTAGATCCAACAGCCTTCACTGAACATTTGGCTTCTTAAGCACTGGATGTCAGATAGGCCTGGTTAGTCATAGATATCTTAGCAACACGCTTGTAATACTGTGGAGAGTCGAGTTGTCAGATTTCTGCGATGATTCTGATTGGGAGGAGGTGAGTTTAAATCCCAGCAACACCGAGGTGCCGCTGATGGGTTTTTTTGAGGAAGAGCTTTAGCCTTCAATCGGTTGGTTGTGTCGGTTGTAAAGTGGTTTCGGATTAAAGTATCAGCACATTGTGCAATAATGGAAAGAGAGGGATGTGGTGGCTTTGTTTGACTCGAAACTCTGGGGTCTGGAGTTGATTCCTACCTTCTACACTCCAGTAAAGAAGCATATGTGATGTAGACTGATTAATATATCTAAATTGTCTGGTGTGTGTTTGTGTGTGTGTGTGTGTGTCAGGGAAAAATAAATACATGAATAATGATTCAAGGCAAACAACAGGTATAATTTATTTAAATTTACTCGACTGATAGAATATATATATATATATATATATATATATATATATATATATATATATATATATATAAATGTCGTATTATAATGTTTTATATTTTGATTTTTATATTTTTTGGTATAATTTAGTGTAATTTTTTTTTCCATCTCACTGTTGGCATCTGAACAAATCTAACCAGAGGATGTTAAAATAAAAGCTTTTTAAATAGGTTTAATTATGCACAAAAACATTCAGGTTTGATGAATGACGTGAAAGCTGTAGCGGTTGTGACACATCCAGAGACCCGACGACTCAGTTTTGGAAAATACATACAGTACACACACACACACACACACACACACACACACACACACACACACAGGGCAGCCCTGAAAGAGGAAACATCCGAGTGCAACTACGAAAAAAAAAAAAAAGATTAGTTTTGTTCCAGGAGCTGAAGCCAGGACTACCTCAGAGTTTACTAGAAATGACAAGACACAAACTGTTTTTTTTTAGCTTTAGCCGAGTTGTTTTCTTGCTAGCAGCATGGATTCCTGATGTGATCGACCATCTTCTCTTGGTACGTGGGTGAGAAAGAACAAAATGCGTGTGCAGCGAGGGAGAAAAGAGCGTGGTTTTGTGTCAATGTAAGTTAGCTGTGAGGAAGATCTTGAGTTTGTGGCCCGAGGCTGGCGTCCGACTGCCAGCAGGATGATGGGAGATCGAATATTGGCAGCGACGGCAGGACGGATTGCTTTTCTGAACGTGACAGCAGCTCAGAGATAGAGAGAAGAGAGAGAGAGAGAGAGAGAGCAAGCACACAATCCGCATCACACTCCATCCCCGAGCAGGGACCAGGGCTTAGCGAAGAGAAGTGAAGAGCTGACTTCCCTGTAGAGAGCAGAGGCTTCACAAGGTTGCCAGATGCCCACTGCCAATGTAGCTGCCAATTCCAGGTGTGAACACAGCTGCCTGTCAAGCCAAAATTCAACCACTTGAGACTTCCACATTATTATAAACCTTCTCTCTCTGGATGTTTTACTTACTGCTTTATAAAAACACGTCCTGACAAATTAAATCAGACCAGCTTTGGGATTTGTTGGAAAGCAGCTTTTCTGTAGAAATGTTATATGAACATGACATGTTGTAAATGTAGAAGAAAATGATCACAGTTGTAGAGTCACACCAGATATTAGACAGCAAGCTTCTTGACTTTAACTGCTTGCTTGAGTATCTCATGCATAATAGTCATTAATGTTTATAAAGAATTGGAAAAAAAAAAAGAAAGGAAAAGCAAGCGAACAAAATAAGATGAAGTAAGCATCATGAAGGTGGTGCGCGATGGCTTAGTGGTTAGCACGTTCGCCTCACACCTCCAGGGTCGGGGGTTCGATTCCCACCTCCACCTTGTGTGTGTGGAGTTTGCATGTTCTCCCCGTGCCTCGGGGGTTTCCTCCGGGTACTCCGGTTTCCTCCCCCGAGCCAAAGACATGCATGGTAGGTTGATTGGCATCTCTGGAAAATTGTCCATAGTGTGTGTGTGTGTGTGTGTGTGAGTGAATGAGAGTGTGTGTGTGCCCTGTGATGGGTTGGCACTCCGTCCAGGGTGTATCCTGCCTCGATGTCCGATGACTCCTGAGATGGGCACAGGCTCCCCGTGACCCGAGAAGTCAGGATAAGCGGTAGAAAACGAATGAAGCATCATGAAGTCCCTTGCTGATAATAAAGATCAGAATGGAACGACCAGGCCGGTTTGAGCTACACTTAGGATATAGTATCTCACATCATTATTTACAACTGTCTGTTGCACAAACATCAAACCTTGAGGTCTACACTTTGAGGGCCTAAACATCGGGATCCATTCCTGACAGCCAAGAACAAGAATCTGAGGCTATCCATGATACAAACTCTCCCAGACTGCTTGTAGTAACTTTAATAAACCTCTCATTACATCCATGATGAGTAGAAAGGCATCTCAGACTGCACAACTATCCAACCATGAGCTCTGCACGATGGAGGGATTCACATTCAATTTACTCAATCTCAATCTCAGGGTATTCCGCCATGACTTTAATCCAGAACACCGGCAGAGTTTCTAACTTTCTAACGACGTCTGTTTCGTGCTCATTTTTGCAAATCTGTGGGTTAAATTTGAGCAAACACAATATACACGTACACCAAGCACTGTTAAACATGACAAAGTACCGGTGAACAGAGAGAAGAGCGATACACACCTTCTCTCTCCACCAAAGCTACAACACCACTGCCGCTCGTAGCCGCTCAGCTCCAGACGTCACCTAAACCCGGCCCGATATCATGATATTTTGCGCATGCGCGGTATCGGTGCGGCTTTAGGTGACGTCTCTCAGCTCCCGGTTAACCTCTCGTCCATGGAAAGTCGCACAAACCCGAGAGAAATACACCACAGTAAAAATAAAATGGGAATGATTTAATGTTCCTTGGGCGGCCCGGTACCATTTGGTCCACGGACCGGTACCGGTCCGCCGCCCGGGGGTTGGGGACCACTGCCTTAGACCACTCCAGATTTTAGGTCCTTCTTGAAACTTGGCAAGCAGGAGCCCAGATGGTTGTTTTGGGTTCTCCCGTCTCTTGATGCCACAGTGACGGCTGTACTCTAAGGGCTCTGGCCCAGGATGCCCCGGTTTCTGACTCAGTGTGTTGGGACAATCTGCCATGCCAGACCTTAAATCAAAGAGGGGAACTCTGGTGTAAAGAGCAAGCTGCATTTTCAGGCTGTGTGACTAAGCGCCAGTCGAGCAGTTGGTAGGAATGTGTGCCACATGCTGTTGTATGAGTGTGTGTATACGGTAGCACTGCATCTGGTGTAAGGGTCATGGTATTTTTAGAGTGGCCTTCAGCTTTAAGGCAGTTTCCCATGTGTCACCTGCTGGCTTTTGTCATCGAAGGCTCCAGAAATTCATTCTTCTCCTCCAGCCCTCTCCTTACTCTGTCTATCCCTCATCATACAGGCAGGCTTTGTTGTTGTTGTTGGTTTTTTTTAAACACATTTTCTATCTGCACCTTCAGAGTGCTCTGTCTTTTTGTTTGTTTTAGTCCTCAGCCTCGGGTAAATCCATCGGTTCTGATTCCAGGCGACGAAAAATTGCTTGCTGTGTTTATTTAATGTCTGGAGGATGCAGTTCTACCTTGCTGAGATTGCTTAGCTGGACCTGTAGTATACCAAGGATGTTTCTGTGTGTGTGTGTGTGTGTGTGTGTGTGTGTGTGTGTGTGTATGAATGATGTTGAAATTGTTCGCCTTAAATATCTGACCCTTTATTGCCAGTATTGTTAGTGCACTTGAATTTAAAAGACCTCTACCGACCTTGTCTGGTGCTGAGACACCGAGCATCTGTCCTCTGTCTCACTGTCGGCATAGAAACAAATCAAACCAGCGGATGTAAAAATCTGTAGCCAAAACATAAACGCACCTATCCTACATTCATGCCTCTTGAGTAAGCAAACTCTCTCACTCTCATTTTCTTGGTTGATACAACAAAAGAATAAAGTGTCTCTGATATTTAACTGGGATGTCGATTGCTTTTTGGGGGGGGCAGTGGTGGCTCAAATGGTTAAGGCTCGGGGTTGTTGATCGGAGGATCGGGGTTCAAGGCCCAGCACAGCCAAGCTACCACTGCTAGGCCCTTGAGCAAGGCCCTCAACCCTCCCTGCTCCAGGGGTGCTGTATCATATCTGCCCCTGCATTCTGACCCCAACCTCCTCAGTTGGGGTATGTGAAGAAAAGAATTCCACTGTGCTGTAATGTATATGTGGTGATAATAAAGGCTTCTAAGCACCGTTTTATTCTGTTCTAAATACTTTTACACTCCTGGAAAGTATAGTTACTTATCTAGACCTTTTGTAAGGAAATTTCTGAAGGTATATTATGAAAGTACACCATTGTAAGTTACATAAATATGTTGGAGTCTGTCCATTCGCAATTGTCTGGAGAATATCTGGACAATTCACTGGTCATACACTGAACCATACACTTCTCCCGAATCCTGTAAGTCACGTGTTAAGACTCGGTGTCTCTCAACTGTATCAGCAGACTGTATTCTATTTAGTACTGTACTGTACTGTACCTCCTGAGGAGCGCCGCGCTTCCTCACATCTGACTTCAAAACCCATAACACTGTTCTGAGCATGACAAGGTGACAAGAGACACAACACCACGCTGTTTGCTTCGCCATCCCCGCTCCGACAGTCAATATTATGAATTCGATGTCTCACGCTGGGTTTTAGCATCTGGAAGTTTGCACCAGACAGAGCTGGGGCAGTTCAGGACTTCCTCTAACAGCATGCTATATGAACGCGGTGCTGGATAAACTCATTTGAACTGAATGACTGAGCTATCTCTATCTCTGTGTAACACGTTATGTTTCTTAGTGCATTACAGAGCATTTTTTTTTTTTCTTTTCATTTTTCTTTCTCAGCTGCATCGCTAACATCTGTCATAGCGACCGGTTCTATCCGTCATTCATACGAGCCACACGTGGAGAAGGATAACGTCCTGAACGTTATCGTATACGGCTGGGACTATAGCACCTGCTCTACATATGAGGAACACGTGTTTATAAACGATCTTAACGACAGCTGGGTGTAGGCTTTAATGTCACTCCAATAACGGATGAAAATCGGCCAGCTTGCGTCCCGCGAACGAAGCGTCCGTCGCTTGTCCATTGACTACCCCGTTAGTATGTCTGCATTAACATACAGAGATCCAAAGCCAATTTAGAGGCGTTTTTGATGCTGTAATGGGAATGTTGTTTTTCTGAGATTTACCTTTAAAGCTAACGTTGGTGAAAATTCAGACCGAGGTCCGTCAGGCAGTTCTAGTTCATTCAAGGTCATTTTTATTCCCATTAATTCTAACTCCAAAAATTGTTTACTGAACATTATATATATATATTTTTTTTGTTTCTTAGCAAAATACGTTTAAGCCTTTTTTTAAAAGCCTATTCAGCTTTTAATTTCCAGTAGTTCTTTTTTTTCCGCATTGAAAAAGCTGATGAGGCTCTAGCAGACTGTCTCGCATCAGTCCATCGAGCTTTACAACCGCCGTCCTTTTTCCTATTAAAAGCCATACAGCCGTCGAGCAGAGAAGCTTATGAATTTTCTCGGCAGATGATGAACTTTGCTTGTGCCCTTTTCGTGTGGCAGCTAGTCCATAAAGGATCATCCAACCCTCTACGGACGAGTCGTGTTTGTCGGTCTTTTAATCATTTTAATTGTTTTGATTGTTGATTTAATTACGGATGAGCTAATGAACGCCTCTGTTTGCCATACCAAAGCTGTTTCATAACCTTTATGTCTGCCTGAGAAGCCATAAGCTAGATGCGGCCGAATAAATGTTAACCTCGTTAAAAAATTTCATTGGCTGTCGCTAGAGCACTAGATCTTGTGTTTAAATCCACTTTTAAAATGGTCTAATTTCCAGGCCGTATTTATAGATCCTTTGTTTGTCCCCTAATCCCTTCGAGCTAGCATGGCTTCATGTCTTCATCTGTAGATGTGTCGAAAGCCAGACAAATGCGTTCCACCCGGTCAAGGTCAGAGGCACTAGGCGTAAAGTCTCGTCCCTGGAGGTCGAGTGAGGGAGTGTTGGTGTTTTTCCACAGATTAATCCTCCATAATAGCTCGAGCCAGCTGTTGATGGAAGACAGTTGTGTGCAATGGAGCCTCGGTGCTTGGCTGGGGAATTCTCCTCCACCTGTCTCTCTACGCAGAGAGGCCTGGCAAACACCAATCATTCTAAATATAGGGCGCGTGGCAGAGGCAGGAAGGCATGTGACTCCTGTATGGTGGGCGTAAAAATAGAGGAGGAATGAAAGAGGGGAAAGGAATGACAAGCATGGGAAGGAGGGTTGGGTGATACTCATACTCTGATCCTGTAGTTCTACACCATGACAGGCTTCCGGCTTTGGCTGTAGGACAGAGAACTTCCACGAGTGTCTGTCTGGCCATCTGACTCACCGATACTATCTTCATAGACTCGAATTTGATCATCACATAGCAACCCGACTGAAAGTCTTTCCAGTCCTTGGTCTGCAAAATGAGAGGCACTTAAATTAGCTACTTCTATTCCAGAGAGAGAGAAAGAGAGGCTAAGGGAATGTTCTTGTAAAGATCTGGTGAAACCGTTTAAAGACGAATGAAATGGGATCGAAGAAATCTTCATGTCGATGTGTTTATGGATGGAGTCTTTAGTGTCAGGCATCCGGAGGGTTTTCAGTTTAGTGTTTTTTTGCTAACACAACGTTTTTTTTTTTTTTAACCTAAAGAGACGGGAAATAAGGAGGCTGGTTAGGTAATGACTGTTTATAGCTGTTATATAACATAAGACATAACAGAAACTCATCTCAGGTACGCTCTAGAACATTATACATAATTCTAAAAAAGGTTTCATAGTGTTTGTGGGATGAAGTGGACTGAGATGTTCGGAAAAAAAAACAAATGTGACAGTTTTTTTTTTTAATGTTTCCTTCTTAATCAATAAAGCTTCAATAAAATATCGTAAAATATCTGCTGATATGACAAACTTATATATACAAAAAATGTATGACAAATATATGATATGACAAAAAAACAAAAAAAAACAAAAAAAACGTCTGTGTGGTAGTCTAGCTTCACCAACATCCAACCAATCATGGCCATTTGTTGTTGACAGTTTCAGCGAGCTCCACAACGTTCACTAGTATTGGATTTTGATGCATGATGCTAGAATATCAAGCTTCAGCTAAATCCAGGGCATCCTTAAAAATATTCTTGTTTGCCGTAACCCGACCGACCGTCAATTTAGGACCGACTCATTTTTTTATTTTTTTTTTGCTTTAAGTCCGACCGACTTGCCGGTTGTAAATTTGCGTTAAGACCGACCAATTATTTATTTATTTATTTATTTATTTTACTCTTCAAACAACTAATACAAAAGCAATAAAATAATATTAATTATATTTTAGTACGTATTGTAAATATATAAATTGCCTAAGCCTACATACAGACGAAGGCTACGTTCTTTCTTTTAAATAAAAACCTGTGACATCATCTATGTTTACACTATTGGTTACCGGATGTCACATTACGGCCTGTGTGTTCGCTTCGTCTCATCCTCTCTCGTTCACCGTCAGAGACGACGGTCTGTGCTCGGTAATGATGGCTGCGGCTGCAGTAAACAAAATGTCCGCGGTCACCGTTTAAAGTCATACGGGTTCGGGCGCCATGATACATCTAAAAAATTCATTAAAACAGCTCGACATCGCTTTAACTTGTCGGTTGCAAATGAGGTTTGCGATGATGTGCCCGAAGGCACGGGTTGAAGACCCAGTCAGTGACGTCACGATATGCTAATTTGTTTAAAGTCATACCTACATAATCACGTACTTTTTTTTTTTTTACATTGAAACTTGAAAAAAAAAAATATAGACCTACCTACCGACCCTTTTTTTTTTTTTTTTTACTGTTACTGCAAACCAAACTATTTTTAAGGATGTCCCCATCAAGGTCACTGTATAACTCGGTGTAATGTAATTTCCGTAGGAGGATGCAGTAGTAGGATGGACCTACCTTGGGTAATATCTCTCAGTGGTAGTGGTGGGTTGTTGATCGGAGGATCGGGGTTCAAGACCCAGCACAGCCAAGCTGCCTCTGCTGGGCCCTTGAGCAAGGCCCTCAACCCTCTCTGCTCCAGGGGTGCTATAACCTCCTTAGTTGGGGTTTGTGAAGAAAAGAATTCCACTGTGCTGTAATGTATATGTGGCGATAATAAATGCTTCTATACCCCGTTCTAATATTTCTCAGCCGGATGCGACGCCCTTAAATCAAGTCCTATATCCTCTATTCCACTTGTTTCTTCTAAAAGCCTGGCTTTTCAGAGCAACCAGGAGTAGATCACAGCTATCACACTCTGTACAGGGACCCTGAGGAATACAGGGCCCTAATGAGCACAAACAGTGACCCACTTCATCTGCTCAGCCCTTGAAAACCCCCAGCGCAAAGTAATTTAGGATGCGCTGCACGTGCAGATTCAGACTTAAACAAACACAGAAACATCAAAGCTCTCTGTCGGCTTCTTTGCTTTGCTGCTTTTTCACTTCCAAGACTTTAATATATTGTTTTTTTTATCTCCTTTATTGTGTGGATGTGCCACATGAGATGGCAGAAGATCCGGGATGAAGATTTGTTCTGGCACAGTGTCTCTCTCTGTATTTTTATATTGGCTTCTTCTTTGTTTGTTTTTTTTCCTCTTTTTCTGTCATAGTGTCTATGCTTGAGCGGACGGACAAATCTTTCGCCTCCGAGGAGTAAAAACCTTATGAAGACGCTTAATGAAACAGCAAGCAGGTCTTAATAAAATTGCCGTTCAGGCACCTGGGACCGAAGGGCGAGATTACAGAATATCCTTGACGACGGACGTACTTATACCGCACTGTACATAAACCATCACTCTTTCTTTCTCGCTGTGTCTTAATCGAGTGCCCTGTCCAGATTATTGCCTCGATTATTGCCTCGTCTTCCTCCGTGTTTGTTTTGAGACCTTTGATGTTTGCTTCATGTCTTCATAATTCCGCTTGCCTCAAGTCTATGAAAAAGTTCAGACTCAACTCAAAAACACTTTCTAACGACTCTCGCTGACTAGAAGCAGTGGAAATTGGGGTTTTAGGACATATACCACCTGGATGAGCTACAGTGATGGCATGGATTAGACAAAGCATGAGGTCATCACAGAATGTTGTTTTCTCACTTTATGTTCAAATCCAACGTGGATGTGACTCTTGGTCTTATTTATTAATATATATACTTTCATTTAGGGGGACACGGTGGCTTAGCGGTTAGCACGTTCGCCTCATACCTCCAGGGTTGGTTGTTCGATTCCCACCTCCGCCTTGTGTGTGTGGAGTTTGCATGTTCTCCCCGTGCCTCGGGGGTTTCCTCCGGGTACTGTGGTTTCCTCCCCCGGTCCAAAGACATGCATGGTAGGTTGATTGGCATCTCTGGGAAATTGTCCATAGTGTGTGAGTGAATGAGAGTGTGAGTGTGTGCCCTGTGATGGGTTGGCACTCCGTCCAGGGTGTATCCTGCCTCGATGCCCGATGACGCCTGAGATAGGCACAGGCTCCCCGTGACCCGAGAAGTTCGGATAAGCGGTAGAAAATGAGTGAATGAATACTTTCATTTATTCATTTTCAACAGTGGCTTTCTCCTGGTCAAGGTCACAGTGGATTCAGACCACACACCAATGGAAAATTTAGCATAGCCAATCCACCAGTTAGAATGATTGTGGAAGGTCGGACGATACCAGAAGTCCCAGATGAACCCCGGTGGACACAGGAAGAACGTGACCTCATACAATTATTCCGCTTCTGAATTAAAGTGTTCTAGCAATTTCTCAGTAGATTACTTTAAACAAGATGCTACAGCTTTGTTTCTGGAAAGATTTCTATTGTACCGTTCGGCCTCTACATCGAACGTCTTTCTCGGTTTTTGCTCTTGTTATTGTCTTTATTCTAGAGATCAGGTTCTGTGATGTTTATGCAACTGTCCGGAAATGTTTGTGATGCTTTAAGGTCCTGATATTATCTGTAATTCCGTCTTGACACGTTGGTGTACTTTAGGTGGCATGACATGGCCTGTCGTCATGGTTAAGCAGTGAATGTGAACGAGACTAGGCCACAACATGCACTCTTTTTTATTATACTGGCCTGTAGTTTATAGAAAGAAAGTGTGTGTGTGTGTGTGTGTGTGTGTGTGTGTGTGTGTGTGTGTGTGTGTGTGTGTGTGCATTGCAGATTTAACCATTCCTCCTGCTGTTCCTGAGTAGTGACTTTACACAAAGCAGTAGCACAGATACACACATACCTTTGGTATCTCTCACTTTCTGGCTTTGTTCAGGCACTAAACGATAAGGACTCGGCCTGGTGGCGTTCCCTCACTTTATCTTGTTCCTCCTCTTATCTGTGTAATATAACACCTCCTCTTATTTCTAACGCACAACCGCGCTTGACTGAACCGTCGAGGCACGCGGCACAGCGCCGACGGCTCTGGAAGAACCGAAGAAAAACTGCTGGTGTCATGAGACCTTGTAGCGAGGATTCTTTGATGAGTGTTTGATTCCAGGCTGCATAAATCACCATGGATTAATGCAGCTGTGGTTTCCAATAAACAAGGACGCTCGGCTACGAGAACGGTTTTAACCGGGAATAAACAGAGTGTGAGAAAAATTACTGTAGTCTCACAGCGCAAACACACTGGACATTTGAATCTTCGACCATTAGCACAGCTGTGAAAAGCATGACTGCATTTATCTCTGTATTTAACACCCTCCAGTCTCGTCTAACCATTTCACTTTGACCTGATTGTAATCCATTCATTCATTCATTCATTCATTCGTTCATTCATTTTCTACCGCTTATCCGAACTACCTCGGGTATCTCAGGCGTCATCGGGCATCGAGGCAGGATACACCCTGGACGGAGTGCCAACCCATCACAGGGCACACACACTCTCATTCACTCACACACTCACACACTACGGACAATTTTCCAGAGATGCCAATCAACCTACCATGCATGTCTTTGGACCGGGGGAGGAAACCGGAGTACCCGGAGGAAACCCCCGAGGCACGGGGAGAACATGCAAACTCCACACACACAAGGCGGAGGCGGGAATCGAACCCCCAACCCTGGAGGTGTGAGGCGAACGTGCTAATTGTAATTCAAACTATAAATTTGATGAGTCTAGAACTTGCTTCCTGTTTTTCTTAGTTAGCAAATTAGCTATCATGCTAGCAATGGTAAAAACCATCCAGTCATGGGGTTTGACATAGTGCCTTGTTGAAAAAAACAAAACAAAAAAAATTAATACTTAGACGTTGATCTAAAATAACAAGCCGTGGATAAATTTCCTTTTTTTTCTTTTGATGTTCAATTCACAAACATTTCTGTCAGGACGTCTTTGCAAAAACCCCGTAATAACCGTATTGTTGTCACGGTAATACAGCCAACACTGCATAAAATCTTGTAAATTCCCCGATTGAAAATTGATCCATCAGTTGCCTGCGTCTCCTGCTGACACCCGTCGACTAAACGATGCGTTAAAGGTTTGATAACCATTGATTTCTATTGAAGCGAGGTTTGGAGGAACCTTCGGTGAGACGGCAGGAAATGAACGTGCACGTCAGTGTGAAATACTGCGCAGTGTATTGTATGTGTGTGAGAAAGAGAGAGATGGATTGAGCACAGACTCGAGAGATTTATCCACCCCCAGTGTGAGCCAGACATAACAGCAGGTCATTCACTCGCTTTCTCCCCCTCCTGCATGAAGCTGTGTGATTACGACTGCTCGTAACTCATGTGCACTCTATCAAACCAATGGGCAGCATATTGAGATCTGATGTACAGAGGTAATTAGAGCCCTTAATTGTTTTTATCGCTCACTGCACGACTTGATGAAGCAGCAGCAGCTGCTGTGGCTACGTGTGTGTGTGTGTGTGTGTGTGAGTGTGTATGCATATGTTCTTTCACCCCGTACATCAGTGTGCTGACCTAAGAGACCCTCACTGGCTGTTAGCATTTACTTTGGGGTTAGAAGTTTTTTCAGTGCTTTAGGTTCTGATGATGAAGAGCGAACCAAACTCGGTAATTAGCCTGAATGATAAATAATTTAGGGATGATTAGAAGACTTACTGCAATTTGAGTTGAAAATCTCAATATGTGAAGAAAAAATATGCAATATTAGTATTATTTGCATAGGCCACGCCTCCTTCACTGGGACTCTTGCACAGAGGCCACACCTCCTTTATAGTGACTACTTGCACAGAGGCCACACCCCCTTTATAGTGACTACTTGCACAGAGGCCACACCTCCTTTATAGTGACTACTTGCACAGAGGCCACACCTCCTTTATAGTGGCTGCTTGCACAGAGGCCACACCTCCTTTATAGTGACTACTTGCACAGAGGCCACACCTCCTTTATAGTGGCTGCTTGCACAGAGGCCACACCTCCTTTATAGTGACTACTTGCACAGAGGCCACACCTCCTTTATAGTGACTACTTGCACAGAGACCACACCTCCTTTATAGTGACTACTTGCACAGAGGCCACACCTCCTTTATAGTGAATACTTGCACAGAGGCCACACCTCCTTTATAGTGGCTGCTTGCACAGAGGCCACACCTCCTTTATAGTGACTATTGCACATAGGCCACACCTCCTTTATAGTGGCTGCTTGCACAGAGGCCACACGTCCTTTATAGTGAATACTTGCACAGAGGCCACACCTCCTTTATAGTGACTACTTGCACAGAGGCCACACCTCCTTTATAGTGAATACTTGCACAGAGGCCACACCTCCTTTATAGTGACTACTTGCACAGAGGCCACACCTCCTTTATAGTGAATACTTGCACAGAGGCCACACCTCCTTTATAGTGACTACTTGCACAGAGGCCACACCTCCTTTATAGTGACTACTTGCACAGAGGCCACACCTCCTTTATAGTGACTACTTGCACAGAGGCCACACCTCCTTCACATTTTCCATAGGCCATGTATACTTAACTAGGAGTGACATTTGCTTAGGAAACACCTCCTTCACTGAGACAGACATTTTCCAGAGGACACACCTCCTTTAATAGGGCTGTTATACACAGAGGTCACACCCCTTTTCTGGGTCTAAAAAATAGGGGCCACGCCTTCTTTATATTGACTTAACCCAATCCATGATTTGTTCAGTTGGACTAATAAGTCTTTTGTCTGTAAGAATGTGATGATGTTTATTCTGAAAGTGTGTGTGTGTGTGTGTGTGTGTATGTGTGTGTGTGTGTGTGTGTGTGTGTGTGTGTGTGTGTGTGAGAGAGACACTGTTTAAACCACTTCATTCAGACCTGCAGTTAATGTTCCTCTCTCTGCACACACACACACACACACACACACACACACACACACACACACACACACACACACACACACACACACACATTTTACACTGTGCTGCTTGCACTGACACTAATGGGGGTCACATTGAAGTGTAAGTGTGTGTGGTGTGTGTGTGTGTGTGTGTGGGGTGTGTGTGTGAGAATTGAGCGGCTCTCTCTGACACTGACCCAGTCGATTCTAAAGCCCGGTACAGCTCAGTTAGTAATCTGCAGAACTCACCGCATTCCACACTGTTTACACCGTCTGACCCTGAGAGAGACAGACAGATATACAGACAGGGGATGAGACAGAGATGAGACAGGATGAGAGGAAGAATACAGAGCAACGATGGAGCGGCAAGAGATGGAAAGAACAAATGAGGACAAGTGAGTGGGGAAGAAAGGAAATGAGAATCTACTCAGAAGGAAGGAAGGAAGGAAGAGAAGGGGAAATGGGAAATGGACCACTAAATCAAGTGTAATTTGCAGATAATATAAAAATTATTTACTTCTTGACCGATTTTCTCTTTACCCAGTCACTGGAATTTAGAGAGAGTCAGACATATTCACTCAGTCTGTTTCCACTGTCTCCTGATCTGTGTGTTTGACGTGCCAGTAAAGACCCTGGACTAAAACGAAGCTCGAACAGCGAGTGAGAGGAAGTAACAGAAGGAGCGAGAGATTACACTGAAAGAACATCCAGGCTTTAATATTCCAGACTAAATCATTTTGTAATAACAGCGCTCATCATTCCTGTGGACCTGTGAGGCGATGTACCTGATCTCATACAAATGAAAAACATTCTCAGAATATTTTGAGTTTTGACATTTTAAAGGAACCTTCCATGACTGTGTCGAGGGCGCCGCATTAAAACTTTAAGAACCGTTCCCCCAGTGTACGCATTGTGACGTGATGGATAAATATAGACTGGTTTCACACGAGGAGGTGCATTATGACCCTGGAGAAACCTCACAGCTCCTCAGCTCAGGGATCTGTCTGTGTGGAGTTCCACATGTTCTCCACGTGTTCCTGTGGGGTTCTTCTAGGTTCTCTGTTATTTTCCCACCTTGCAAAAATATGCTAGTGTGTCTGATATCTAGAGATTTGCTTACTGTAGCTTTAAATTACCTGTATGTGTGACTAGGGGTCTCTCTCTCTCTCTCTCTCTCTCTCTCTCTCTCTCTCTCTCTCTCTCTCTCTCTCTCTCTCTCTGTGTACCAAACACTTTAATACTACAGAAGTGGATGTTCTCTGCACTGAGTCTGCACTGAGGAGGTTGAAAGTCCCACATCTCATCTAGATCTCTGTTAGCTCTACATCTGTGTCACAGATGCTACCAACATTAGCTTTCCTGTAGAAACCGTGCTGACAGGAACTGTTTCTTACCCACATTACTTTTGCAGAGTTCTTTGTGAGCCATATAAACACTTTCATATCAAGCCCACGCCTGGCTTCAGGTGTCTAGGAGAGCACTCTTGTCTTCCCACAGTGGTAAACTCTCACACTCTGGGGAGACTGAGAGATAAAGATAGCTGATGAAAATTGCCAGTTCGGGGTGAAAGGTGTTGAACGTAGACTCGACATCTTAACTTTTACAATCATCAGCTCAGAACATTAACCACACAGCCACACTCTGGAGAAGAGAAGCCAATGCATAATATAATTATATATATATATATATATATATATATATATATATATATATATATATATATATATATATAAATAAATAAAACATTCATTCTACCGCTTATCCGAACTTCTCGGGTCACGGGGAGCCTGTGCCTATCTCAGGCGTCATCAGGCATCGAGGCAGGATACACCCTGGACGGAGTGCCAACCCATCGCAGGGCACACACACACTCAAATTGACTCACACACTCACACACTACGGACAATTTTCCAGAGATGCCAATCAACCTACCATGCATGTCTTTGGACCGGGGGAGGAAACCGGAGTACCCGGAGGAAACCCCCGAGGCACGGGGAGAACATGCAAACTCTACACACACAAGGCGGAGGTGGGAATCGAACCCCCAACCCTGGAGGTGTGAGGCGAACGTGCTAACCGCTAAGCCACCGTGCCCCCGTATATAAAACAAAGTATACATTATTCGATAAAAAGGAAAAAAAGAAATAGCATCATGAGCAAATTCTAAAAACATTTAAAAGCATGTTTTGTACTATTTTCCCATAATAACCTACAAAACAGTAGTTTAAAAAAAACAAACAAATAATTTAAACAGACAAACTAACAAAAAAAATAGTTCAATGATCCTACTATTTAATGTGTAAAAAAACAAAACTATTTATTTATTTGATATAAAATTTAATTATTTTTGTAAAGTCTTTTTTTTTGCACTCTTCATATTCCCATATTGCTAGCAAGACAATAGAGTTTGCATACAAAAATATTTTAATGATTCTTTTATTTAATGTATTAAAATATAAGAATTAAAAACAACCAATATGGAGAAAGAAAACAAAAAAATAAGAAACGCAAAATGAAACTAGCAAGAGAGTAGCGCTCGCGTTAAATAAATGAAATAACAAAAAATAAATAAACAAACAAACAAATAAATAAATAAACAACGGTTATGAAAAAATAAATGAAGCACAAAATTAAGAAGAAAAAAAAACTTTAATTACAAAAATCATTTTTACTACATTTGATTTCTAGTATTGTTAATTATTAATAATAAAATAAAAATGGTAATATAATAATAATTATACGTACAACCCCGAGTCCATTAGTTTAATGTGTATTACAACATTAAAGCATAAGAGCTTTTAAATACAATGAAAAACAAGTAAAAAAACCTTTTTATTTATTTATTTATTTATTTTATAAATCTAATCCTCTGCATCTAGTCCCACTTTCTCATGCTCATGTCCACATTTTGAGCCGTTGTTCTGAGAATTGCAGTGATCCGGCGTGTGGTCTGGAGCCACGTGTGCTTGGCATGTGCAAGCTGTGTGAAGGTCAGGCCAGCTCTGAGCTCCATCCAAGGTTAAGAGCAAAATGAGGAGTGCGGGTGATGAGAGAATGAGAGACAGAATGAGAGAGAGAGAGAGAGTGAGAGAGAGAGAGAGAGAGAGAGAGAGAAGAAAGCTGACCAAAAATGAAGTGTTTATCAGACAGAACCTAAGAGCAGGCACAGGGACAAGAAAGGGAAGGCCATAATACTCAGTGCTGTTTAAGGATCTTTTGAGTTGTTGCTCTTTTTTGTTGTTGTCGCCGGCTGAAAAAAGGAAGGGGAGAAAAAACGAGACTCAGAGCTTCCAACATATCTTTTGTGCCCGAGCTACACGGCTAGAATGCCATTTCTGTAGCATGAAATATAAGCTTAATAAAAGTTTTGTACTGTATATGCCACATAGCGAGCTAGAAACCGTGCGAGTTACGGTGTGCCGTCATTTTCACGCTCTCCTACGTTTGCTTAATTAGAAAAAGCTTCAGTGCAAAAAAAAAACAAACAAACATTTTTCAGCATAATTTGGGTGAAGAGAGACTTTGGAGATAGATGTAGGAGTTTGTTTGGCTAAAATGTTGCCGTAATGAGAATTACGCAGGCAGAAATGTATCAGACTAGCTACTACAGATATCCATGCTAGTATCCTCAATATCTGAGAAAAAACACACCTCATTTACATGTCATGCAGTTGTGCAGTCTAGTTTTTTGTAGTGAGTATACTGTGATTCCCACCCTCATACACACCCATCCTAGAGCGACACCCCATAGGCACCACCACACTCACTAATGCATAAAATATGCATCTACATGTAATTTAGAGCATTATTAAAGACTGCTTATGTGTTATCAACATTCCAATTTATTATAAGCAACAAAAGACAGTCAGCTGATAAAACCTGTGCTCCAGGTCCCATATTCATATAACATTTAAGGCTAAATGTAGCTCTTAAAGGTATAAAGTTCACCCAAAAATAAAAATTGTGTTATTTCCTCACCCTCAATTTGTTCCGAAACTGTACGAGTTTCTTTCTTCGAAAAATGACACAATTTTCATTTTTAGGTGAACTTTATACCTTTAACAGCTACATTTAGCCTTAAATGTTATATGAATATGGGAACTGGAGCTCAGGTTTTATCAGCTTTTCAATAAACATTTGTTCAGTTTTATCACCAACACTCTTTCACTGCAGAATATTATGAACTGAATGAATTGGTAGTTTACAAAGCTTTCCAAATACATTTGTACTCGGGCTGTGCGTGAAATGTCACCCGAAGCTGCTGTAGCTTTAGGCGAAGGCTTCCGAAAACACCCAGAGTGTAGTTTGGGTCTGCTTTCGTTTCATATCTTCTTTTACGTTAGTTAGTTAATTTCTAATTTGCGCCAAAACACCGCCAAGCGACTCATTTTCCTCCTTGGTAGGTGACGTCAGATCAGGTCACAGGCCACGGAAGCCCCAATGGTCCAAAAACGTTAGTGATTCGCAATCGCAACCACAGTCTGTGTTCTCAACACAGTGCAGGGTGAATTTATGAATGAAAGTTCTGTCACAAAACGATATTGTTACGTATCCTCACGCTTTTTATGTGGGTATACGGAAATCCTTGGCCTTTCCTGGTGGGTATACAGAAATCCTTGGCCTTTCCTAGTGGGTATACAGAAATCCTTGGCCTTTCCTAGTGGGTATACAGAAATCCTTGGCCTTTCCTAGTGGGTATACAGAAATCCTTGGCCTTTCGTGGTGGGTATACAGAAATCCTTGGCCTTTCCTAGTGGGTATACAGAAATCCTTGGCCTTTCCTAGTGGGTATACAGAAATCCTTGGCCTTTCCTAGTGGGTATACAGAAATCCTTGGCCTTTCCTAGTGGGTATACAGAAATCCTTGGCCTTTCGTGGTGGGTATACAGAAATCCTTGGCCTTTCCTAGTGGGTATACAGAAATCCTTGGCCTTTCCTAGTGGGTATACAGAAATCCTTGGCCTTTCCTAGTGGGTATACAGAAATCCTTGGCCTTTCGTGGTGGGTATACAGAAATCCTTGGCCTTTCCTAGTGGGTATACAGAAATCCTTGGCCTTTCCTAGTGGGTATACAGAAATCCTTGGCCTTTCCTAGTGGGTATACAGAAATCCTTGGCCTTTCCTAGTGGGTATACAGAAATCCTTGGCCTTTCCTAGTGGGTATACAGAAATCGTTGGCCTTTCCTAGTGGGTATACAGAAATCCTTGGCCTTTCCTAGTGGCTATACAGAAATCCTTGGCCTTTCCTAGTGGGTATACAGAAATCCTTGGCCTTTCCTAGTGGGTATACGGCGTATACCTGCGTATCACGTAGACTACACCACTGATTTCATGGTATTAATTTTTATACCTGTCTTAAATACAGTTGTGGGAGTCGGTCACACATGTGCAAGTCACAAGTGAGTCTCAGGTCATGAATGTCAAGTCAAAGTCGAGTCGAGTCTTTTTTAATATTTGTCAAGCAATCTCAAGTCTCAAATTTGCGACCTAAGTCTGACTCGAGTCAAATCAATTCTCCCATCTCTGAGTCATTTACCTCAAGTCCGAGTCAAGTCTCAAGTCATGAATGTCAAGTCAAAGTCGAGTCGAGTCTTTTTTTAATATTTGTCAAGCAAGTCTCAGGTCTCTAATTTGCGACTTAAGTCTGACTCAAGTCAAATCAAGTCCCCCATCTCTGAGTCATTTACCTCAAGTCTGAGTCAAAGTCAAGTCTTTTTAAAATATTTGTCAAGCAAGTCTCAAATATGCGACTTAAGTCTGACTCGAGTCAAATCAATTCCCCCATCTCTGAGTCATTTACCTCAAGTCCGAGTCAAGTCTCAAGTTATGAATGTCAAGTCAAAGTCGAGTCGAGTCTTTTTTAATGTTTGTCAAGCAAGTCTCAGGACTCTAATTTGCGACTTAAGTCTGACTCAAGTCAAATCAAGTCCCCCATCTCTGAGTCATTTACCTCAAGTCTGAGTCAGAGTCAAGTCTTTTTTTAATATTTGTCAAGCAAATCTCAAATATGCGACTTAAGTCTGACTCGAGTCAAATCAATTCCCCCATCTTTGAGTCATTTACCTCAAGTCCGAGTCAAGTCTCAAGTCATGAATGTCAAGTCAAAGTCGAGTCGAGTCGAGTCTTTTTTTAATGTTTGTCAAGCAAGTCTCAGGTCTCTAATTTGCGACTTAAGTCTGACTCAAGTCAAATCAAGTCCCCCATCTCTGAGTCATTTACCTCAAGTCTGAGTCAAAGTCAAGTCTTTTTTAAATATTTGTCAAGCAAGTCTCAAGTCTCAAATATGCAACTTAAGTCTGACACGAGTCAAATCAATTCCCCCATCTCTGAGTCATTTACCGCAAGTCCGAGTCAAGTCTCAAGTCATGAATGTCAAGTCGAAAGTCGAGTCCAGTCTTTTTAAATATTTGTCAAGCAAGTCTCAGGTCTCTAATTTGCGACCTAAGTCTGACTCGAGTCAAGTCATATGACTCGAATCCCACTGGAAATGTGATGAATCACAATCTTTATAAAACTAGCATGTCTATTAGCTGCTAAAAGTGCCCATCAAAACCGTGCAGCATCTCACCTCCAAGAGGAACAGCTAAACTGTTTCTGCCAACCGACTGGATTCGTGCGTAATTCTTATATAAATCGGGTCTTTACACGGATTATACAAATGATTAAACTTTATTTGCGAAGTGATGTTTTGTTTTTTTATAAGCTGCATGATCCGGAAGGGAAAAGCTTTTTATACGCCGTGGCTGTTTTTTTTTTTTCCTGAGAAATGCTCTTGATGTTTAAAATCCTGTTTAGCCTTTAATGCATTTGGAGACCACTCTATTAAAAATGGCTCGTGTTCTGCTCGGAACGGCATTTATTCGTACAGTAGAATTGCTTTCCTTTATCTATCGGCGATTAGAACAAATGGAGGCGTCTAATCCATGCTCCCGAGTGCGGCCATTACGCAGCTGGATCTGTTTCAGGGATGGATGTTTATCATCTGCATTCTGGTGAAAAGAGCTTTACATTGGCAGCTATAAGAAAGTAATTGCTAATATAATAACAATTGTACAAGACCAGTGTTGATCTGCCTTCGGAAAAATGATAATCATTGCAACAGACCATGAAATATTTAAGCAGGCTTTCAATACTGTATTACTATCGCATGGAATAAAATATACGGAGATAAAACAAGAGTAACTAACACAGCAAAATGAAACCAATTCACCACACAAATGATGGTGTCAAAGTCCCAGAGAGCAACGAGGCTATACGATGCAGTTGTGCTGATTTACAGACGAGGCACAGCGCGGTTAGTTCACATTTTATTCGATGATGAGACTAGTTGAAATTCAGAAGCTGATCTGTTCTAAGGTGGAGGAGCTGGACAACCTAAATACTAAAGCGTGGCTGCATCCATCTTTTTAGATATATATGACATGCAGAAGAGATCTAGAGTACAGTTATCTGTAGCACCCAATATCTGTAGGTGGTGGAACGGCATTGATTGTAATGTAGAAAACCGTTAACCAAAGTGAAAACAGAGCAGTGTGTTGATGGAAAAGATGCATGTAAGCTACAAAACGCTGGTCGGAGTCTCGTCGCCCATTGGTCACCTCGCCAGGGATTGATCCGCATTGTCAGCCAGTGTCTCATGGGATTGTTGTGGATGGTCTGGTCTTCATCAGCAATCAAGTCTGTGATGAACTCGGAGTTTACGATGACCCGTTAGTTCCTCGGGAGCTCTCGGCTGCACTGTTATAAACTGTTGTAGAAAGGACATTATTTACATTTACACTATTTACTGTAGAGTGTCACCCAAATGACGATGGGTTCCCTTCTGAGCCTGGTTCCTCTCAAGGTTTCTTCCTCATATCATCTCAGGGAGTTTTTCTGTGCCGCCGTCACCTCAGGCATGACCAACAAACCTGGGAACCTGGAGGGTTGTAATATATGACCCAGTGAACATATTGCACTAGTAGTTGGAAGATATTTATTATGCTGCAAAAGAGGAAACTGGAAAAACTGGTATGATGGGATTATTATTGAACCTTAAGAACACAGGTCCGTAGGACTATTGTAGTTTGAGAAGATATATTGGGGGATATATTACCTTGCTAATGTAAAACCTTTCATATACAACTTGGGAAGGTACTGTAAGACCGTGGCTATATATGCACTTTGGTAACACAGGACCCTGGCAAAAGATGCCGGGGTAACAGAACACTCTGGGAACATAGGACCCCATGAGGGACTCTCAACTTTCAACACTTAACCATGGATTTGTACGAACTTTTTTGCAGGCAGAATGACTTTTATTTTTATCTTGTTCATACAACTGAGTAGTTGAGGGTTAAGGGCCTAATTGAAGGTCCCAACGGTAGCACCATGGTGGCCCCTTGGATTTGAACTCATTACCTTCTGATTAGAGCCATGGCAACAAAAATAATTCTGGGAATACGAGACCCTTGAACAAAGAGATATATAAGGAATTGACCAGAAAGTAACCTGGCAGGAACTTAGGGTCCTGGTATGTTGCACCTAGGACAATTGTACTGTAGATGGGAGAATCAGACCTTAGGCATACATTTAGAAACATATGATCTGGATCATACAGAATCTACAGAACCAGGGGACATACAGAATGTAGGGTTGTTTCACAAATTTCAAGTCAGAGATTTTGGTCCCTGGAAACTTAAGCTTTCTTAATAAAAATCCCTTTAAACCTGGAAAGCACTACCTTGTTGACGTTAATCTTGTTAGTGTGAGCAAGCTAGTTAGCTTGTTGATTGTTCTGGAAGTTTGTGTAGGTAGTAAAACGTTAATGTTATTATTTTTCTATAACTTTGGCAGCAAATATAGCAATCGCATAGGGATTCTAAATGTTCTGCCATTCCACTTGTTTACCCAGCTTGTTATTCAGTGTATCATAGCTTTTAGATGCTGGTTATTAGTCTCTTATGTCTAAGACCATTTTAACTTTTGTTTTTACTTCCTCAATATCTCTCTCTCTCTCTCTCTCTCTCTCTCTCTCTCTCTCTCTCTCTCTCTCTCTCTCTCTCTCTCTTTTTCTCTCTCTGCTTAACCGCCGTCCGTGTGTCTCAACATGTGCTAACCCTGTGAAGCAGAACCGGCTTCATTATAATTGGGCCTGGCATATCAGGTCACAATTATCAACGCTGGCTTATTCAGCTTTTAATTGCCTCATTTAATTTGTTCACATTTGGCGTGGAGTAACAGCAACCTGCTGCAGTTGAAACCGATTAGCTCCAAGGACGTGTCAGTCGAGACAGGGCTTATCAACACGTCTCCGTCCTCTCCTTCACCTCAATACTTCTATCAGTGTGAGCCTGTAATGAAGGGACAAGGGAGCTCTGTTCGACGTCAATCGTGTGCTGAACACTTACTTTTACGGTTGTTTGTTTCTTTTGGGTTCCTTGCAGAGGTTTAAATGATATAGTCATAATGAGTCAAATATAATAAAAAAAAAAATAAAATAATAATAATTAAAATTTAGTGAAAATTTGTCAAATATAATACAGGCATGCAATCCGATGGCATGGTTTTTTTTTTGTGTGCATGGAAGTTCGGGTCACTTGTTGCGTCCTCGTTTGGAGAGCAGGACTCATTAATTGCGATGATGTCGCGGACGGTTCATGGCCGTCGGCCAGCGAGAGAGAAGAGCGCAGAGAAGCTCGTTTATCCATTTATTCATCACCTTATTTAATGGGGGAATTAAAATGCTTTATAGTGGTGCTTTGAGACCAGCACAACAAAGTGCTTATTACTTTCACCTTACATACAAGGAGAGAGATAACACACTGTGATACAAATAAAGTCCCTCAGATGCTTTGTCTTTAGCATAATTAGCATTTTGTTTTATAACACGGCGCCGGGGATTTGACTTGTACAGTGAAAACTTGACTTGTACTGTATGAACAAAAGGAGAAAACGCATATAATCATTGAGTTGATGGTTTCAGTAAGGAGATGGTTACTTACAGTTAATGGAATGAGTCTCCAGTGTTAGGAGTTTTGTAACATTGAGAGGTGAAGCTGTAACTTTAACAAATGAAGGACGGATGGTTTTGCTGTTTCTCTGTAACTTGAGATTTTAGCAATACATGTTATTCTTTAATAAGTAGCAGTTGGAATATTACAGCAGTGGCACTCCACTTCACCATGTAACCTATTGTGTTCTTCAGTTAACACTTGACACAGTGGCTCTATTTTAATTCAATTCAATTCAATATGGAAATAGAAGAGAGAGAAAAATAAATAAATAAATAAATTAAAATAAATAAATAAATAAATAACCAACAACAACAACAACAACAATAATAATGATAATAATGACAATAATAATAATAATTACAATTATTATTATTATTATTATTATTATTATTATTATTATTATTATTATTATTATTATTATTATTATTGTCATTATTATCATTATTATCATTATTATCATTAATAATAAGCCACCACGGCCCCTTAACGCGGCCTGAGTCTCACAAAACAGGTAGAGAGATGAGTCCAAGAGCCTGTCGGAGTTTTCAGCCCAAAGGAGATTCTCACAAAGGAGCCAAGTTGGAGTGAATTATTGATGTAAGAGAGCAGGGTTCAGGAGGCGTGTTGTAGCTGTGTGAAGGCAGCAGATGGAGGGAAACTGGGCAGAGATCAAAATCATTAACATGGAGTGGCACAACAGCCGGGATTCCACCCTCTCACTTTAGCACTGGGCATTTTCAGGGGAGAATCTCTCTCTCTTTCTCGCTTTCTTTCTCTCTCTCTCTCTCTCTCTCTCTCTCTCTCTCTCTCTCTCTCTCTCTCTCTCTCTCTCTCTCATTCTGGTTCCTCTGTGCTCACACTATGATCTGGACACCCCATCTCTCTCTGTCTCTGTCTCTGTCTCTCTCTCTCTCTCTCTCTCTCTCTCTCTGTCTCTCTCTCTGTCTCTCTCTCTCTCTCTCTCTCTGTCTCTCTCTCTGTCTCTGTCTCTGTCTCTCTCTCTCTTTGTCTCTCTCTCTGTCTCTGTCTCTCTCTCTCTCTCTCTCTCTCTCTCTCTCTCTTTCACTCACACTCACTTTGTGATCTGACTTCTCTCTCTCTCTCTCTCTCTCTCTCTCTCTCTCTCTCTCTCTCTCTCTCTGATTCTGATTCCTCTTCTCTCTCACTCTATGATCTTGACACCCCATCTCTCTCTCTCTCTCTCTCTCTCTCTCTCTCTCTCTCTCTCTCTCTCTCTCTCTCTCTCTATCTCTCTCTCTGTCTCTTTCACTCTCTCTCTTTCTGATTCCTCTTCTCTCTCACTCTATGATCTGGGCACCCCATATCTCTCTCTCTCTCTCTCTCTCTCTCTCTCTCTCTCTCTCTCTCTCTCTCCCACACATTTGATCTCTCTTGTTCTTCTGATTCACCACCCCATCTAATCATCACATCTCTCACTTCTTCTTAGCATCACTTTCCGTCCCAAACACTCTTCAGTTCTGTTGTTCTTTTGATTTTTTTTCCTTCTCTATCCACTTCTGTCGCTTACATTAACTAAAGGTTCACATTTTTTACTCTTGCCGAGATTCCACATTATGTATTTCTTTTTTTATTTCTTTTTTTTTTATTTTAGGAAACTTGATCTGTTCATTAACATTAATGTATTCATCGAAGGTCATTTACAATTTAAAATCAGAATGAATTGATTTGTTCTGATGAATATATTTGCCGGTATCGAGTCCTGCGCTTCTCGCTGGTGTGAATTCGAAATGAGGTGTTTTCGATAAGACGCAGCTTAACACCGAATCCTGTCTTAATTCGGTTGTGTCTCGGCAGAATTATGCGTGCGATGTCATCCGCACACTTTTGTGCACTTTACCAACCCTCATCGATCCACCATTTGTCTTCCGCTGTGCATCGATCTTCTTTTATTATATCCGCAAATCCCTGCGGTCGTCGAAGGAGTCCCAGGTCGGTACTTTAGGTCAAAGGTTAGACTCGTTCTTTAATCCCGAAAGACGTTCTTCTTTTCCACCACCATTCTTCTTGTTCTGCTTGTTTATGTTTTTCTCCCAGCTTTCAGTTTTTATCGGTGTGCCTCTTGGCATGGTCTTGTCATCCCCATTTGCATTCGGCGCTCCCCGGCGTGCCGCCGCGCCGTCGTTGCTTTGAACGGGCTCCCAGACGCACTTATTTCTGCGCATCGGTTCGTTTGGGAAACTTAGTTAATTAGTGTGCACACATGCCACTTGTTTTAGTGTGTAATGGAATCTCCAGGCGCCGAGCTGCTCCGAGTCGCACGTCACGCGTCTTCGTTCTTCCTTTTTTCTCTCTTTCTTCATCCTCCGAGCTGGCCTCATTCTACCATGAGACATGCAGCTCTGGTGCTCTTGCCTCAAGGCACTGCTGTCTTTAAGAGCCTCGGGGTGTCTTGCTTTGAAATGGTGCAGCAGGACTGTGATTTATGCTGAATTTTGAATAAACGCTGTGCATTTGATAGTGATGATCAAAGTGCTCAGATCTCAGCACTTCTGAAGCATTTTGTCAACAAAAGAACTGTTTTTATATTTTAGATTGTTTCCATTTGAAAAACGTGTGCCGTGTGGATGCTTTTAGATTTGCTGGATGCGTTTTTGATAATGCTTCAAAAAACGAAACGATACGATATAAAACCCAGACGTGCTTAGTTCCCCAAAACCCAGTCCCAGTTCCTTTGATTGAAAATCTAAATGCAAACTACATCTGAGTTCCCTCACTAATAAACACAATGACGATAACCTTGAACCAGAAGAACTGGAGGAGCGAAACCAGTAAACAGTGTAGAGCGGTGACTAAATAGCTTCTCAACTCGCCGGTTAAACCCGCCCATAAAGGTGAATGTCGTACGTTATTACCTTGATTACCTGCTGCAAACGGCAGATCAATAGGTCCTGAATGGTTCCCTCATTGATCAGTGGGCACAGCAGGGCTAATTTATGCCCCTTCTCAGCCTCTTCGTCCTGGCCAGGCCATTGGGGCGTGAAATTCAAATTATTATTGCAGCCAGCCAATTCCATTAGGAGTGGGAAGGATGCATAGCAGTGCTGGGTGATATTGGCTCTGTTCCTGGTGAGGGGTGAAGGCTTGCCCTTTGCAGCCCACACAGCAGGAGTTATTACCCCAGTTTATCACCATTCACCCTGCCTCCTTCATCTCACTGCTTTTTGTCATGCCAGATAGAGTGGCTGCGCTTAGCATCAGTGCCCCTAGAGGTCAGGCAATAAGATGCAGAGTGCCCAGACGTCAAGCTGTTCTGAAACGGTCTAAAAGGCCATCTTTATTGTTTCCAGTTTGGTTTCCAGAGTGTTATTTTATGAGTTTTATTATCATCCATGGAATGCAGTTTTTACACAGAATTTGCAGCAAAAATGAGAAAAGAAATGTTATTGGAGTTTTTTATGAGCAGTGGTGGTCCGGAAATCTGGATGCTACTGTATTAAAAAAAAATACAAGTGCAAGCTACCTTAAGCCTGTTGTTTGCACAGAGATAGCTAGCAATACTAGCTAGCAATGCAGCGTTACTATAACGGCACTGTTGAATTCTGAAATATGATTGGCTAGGAAGTGAAGCGACGTGACATACTGTACGGCTAAGTACGGTGACCCATACTCAGAATTCGTTCTCTGCGTTTAACCGATCCGAAGTGCACACACACACTGCAGTGAACACACACACACACCGTGAACATTTACATTTACAGCATTTAGCAGACGCCCTTATCCAGAGCGACTCACATTTTATCTCATTTTTATACAACTGAGCAATTGAAGGTTAAGGGCCTTGCTCAGGGGCCCAGAAGTGGCAGCTTAGTGGATGTAGGAATCGAACTCACAACCTTCCAATTGGTAGCCCAACACCTTAACCACTAGGCTACCACATCCCACACACACCCGGAGCGGTGGGCGGACATTTACTGTATGCTGCGGCGCCCGGGGAGCAGTTGGGGGGGTTCGGTGCCTTGCTCAAGGGCACATCAGTCGTGGTATTGCCGGCCCGGAACTCGAACCCACAACCTTAGGGTTAGGAGTCAAACTCTCTAACCATTAGGCCACGACTGATGTGAATCACGAAAGCGAATACCTCGGAATGTTCTGCTGATTATAATCCAAATGAAAGTTTTAAAGTAGAGCAAGACCACAGGCACTGCAGCTTTAAATCCCAACACAGATACGGATATGCAGAGCACTAAACAGATACTTACCCACTGAACACCTGACAAAAATCATATGTGTAACACTGGCATCAGATTTTAAACAGATTCCGCTTCAGTTTAAAATTGGTGATAAACAGAGAAAGAGAGATGCTTTGTGGAACGGGAGATTGAGTACACATTAAAAGCAAGCTGTGCAGGACAAATTAAGTGCCGGTCATTGAGCAGAGAGAGTAATTTAGTTCCTTGGCCTTGGATCAGAATTAATTAAGATCGCATGGCCGGAGACGTGGAGAACATAAAGTGGACTGATTTAACCAAGGTTGGTGCAAGCTAATGGAGAATCAATGGGAACTGTAGAGGATGGTTGCTTTCTTCTCTCGTTCTGTTTCTTTTTGTGTTTCTTCTTATAAACCCTGACCTCAGTGAAGTTCCACTGTCTCGAGCTGCAGTCTGGTGGGTCACTGGCAGCGGCGACGTCTAACGGAAATACAGGCATGAAAAATAATCCGGGGGGGGGGCACGGTGGCTTAGCGGTTAGCACGTTCGCCTCACACCTCCAGGGTCGGGGTTCGATTCCCGCCTCCGCCTTGTGTGTGTGGAGCTTGCATGTTCTCCCCGTGCCTCGGGGGTTTCCTCCGGGTACTCCGGTTTCCTCCACCGGTCCAAAGACATGCATGGTAGGTTGATTGGCATCTCTGGAAAATTGTCCGTAGTGTGTGAGTGAATGAGAGTGTGTGTGTGCCCTGTGATGGGTTGGCATTCCGTCCAGGGTGTATCCTGCCTCGATGCCCGATGACGTCTGAGATAGGCACAGGCTCCCCGTGACCCGAGAAGTTCAGATAAGCGGTAGAAAATGAATAAATGAATGAAAAATAATCTAAATATCTCTTCACTCTCTACTCAAAAATGCTCAGCTTTCGAATTTTGGATAGCAACTCATTAGACTGAGCATTAATCTGTTCTGTGGTGGATTGTCGGACTACAGTATGAATCTTTTATGAATGTCACCTTTATTCCGCTACGGCAGTGTCGTCGTTTCATCTGCGTTTGCAGCCGCTTTATACCAGTTTGAGTCGTGATGTAGAGTCTATCCTGAGATCGACTCGAGGCGAGTGTGTACCCTAGATGGGAGGTCAGTCCAAACAGATAAAATAAAAGAGTGACTTGCATTACTACCCGGATGAGGAATGTTCCCCTATCGATGTTCTGCCATTTTGCCTCCTCACCAGATGAAGGTAGTCATCTTGGAAATGGTTCAGCTGTTAACACCAGCCACAACATGGCATCGTGAGGCATCCAAATTTACAATCCTGGAATCACAGAGAATAGGCAGTAGATGATAATTGGCTTGAAGGTTATCTATGTCTGTGGTTTTATTACATGGTCATTTGTTCCATCGATGGGGTTATGTTGACTTTTTTATAGCTTCGATTAACAGTGTTTCTCAGTTTGTGTTGTGCAGCTGCAGTCTGCAGATATCCTGGTCAATGTTTAATATGTCGTGTATTTCTGGGTCACTGTTTGTTATGAAAAAAAAAAACGTTTTGTCTAGTCTTAGGAGCTCAAACCTATATACCTATATATATATATATTTTTTTTCAATTTGCTCATTTGCCAATTCCCACCCAATAGCCAACTCTCTACTATCACCAGAGAGCTCGTGCTTCCTCTACATCTTTATCCACCACATCTTTCAAGCTGCTGCCCATGCTACGTCAGCTAAACACGGTTATTTCACATACAGATGTTGTGATTGACAGCGATTAGAGAATAAACCATCACGTCATCCTTCCCACCCAGACAGCACAGGCAGTTTTGCCCTCCCTGATTTCCAGCCATGTATTTATTGCTATGTCATTATGTATTGAAACTCATAAACTTCCAATGAAACCACTTGGGGACTTTTGTAAACAATGCTCTAGGTGATGTCTACCTGCCTAGATTAAAGGGTTTGTCTGGGAAACTTTGAATGATTAATGGTTCTGTTTTTCTTTAAAGAAAAGGAAGCATCTTCGTTTTAGTATTCAACTTATTTTTAAATTTTAAGAGATCCTCTAGTGAAGTACGTAAGCCGAACCAAACCCGATCTACAAACCTATCTGACCGATTTCCTGTGTTGTTTTTTTGCTTCCTGTACTTTTGAGCATATAATTTTATAATTTTAGCATCAACAACAATGTGACCTATTTGTAGTCTACACCAACAGCAATAAAGCACAGGAATTATGATGTAATACAGAATATTAGGAGCCATTATAAGACAACTGCACTTCCCTACACAGTAGTTTATACAGTACAGTATGTATTCCTAATTGTGTCCCTAAGAGTGCGATGAGAGGTGATTGGTTTCAAATCTTTTTTTTAGATGTGATTTGGGTTCCTTTAAACCTGCTATTTTATGTCGTTAATTTCATCATTCGTATGATATCATTTTGATGCTCTAGATGGATAGGAAACAGGTGTAAACTGGATCTCGGTGCATTTCTTGTCCAAGCCAGACTACTCATCTGTGTTTTTCTTTCTCGCACATCTCATCTGCTCACCCATTAATCATTGTGGCAGCAGATCCAATACACAGATGATGGAATATTAACTTTAGTCTGAGTCAATGCACATGGAGGCTATGATCTATGGCCCCCTAGGAAGAGATGTGTGGCATCTGGATCTGTTGGTGTCACCAAAAATGGTCTGTTGCCACTAGTAAAGAAATTGTTGCTTTGTGATTGTCACTTACAATAAAGTAGCGGGGCACGGTGACTTAGTGGTTAGCACGTTTGCCTAACACCTCCAGGGTCGGGGGTTCGATTCCCGCCTCCGCCTTGTGTGTGTGGAGTTTGCATGTTCTTCCCGTGCCTCGGGGGTTTCCTCCGGGTACTCCGGTTTCCTCCCCCGGTCCAAAGACATGCATGGTAGGTTGATTGGCATCTCTGGAAAATCGTCCGTAGTGTGTGTGTGTGTGTGGGAGTGAATGAGAGTGTGTGTGTGCCCTGTGATGGGTTGGCACTCCGTCCAGGGTGTATCCTGCCTCGATGCCCGATGACGCCTGAGATAGGCACAGGCTCCCCGTGACCCGAGAAGTTCGGATAAGCGGTAGGAAATGAATGAATGAATGACTTACAATAAAGGAGGTGTGGCTTCTGTACCTTTCAATGGCAGTAACATGGGTGTTGGCACTGATTCTTTATCTTCTAGTGCCACTGAAGTAGACATGCCCTCTTCCAGTTCCAGTGAAAGAGGCATAGATCTGTATCTTTCAGTTCCAATACAAAAGGCATGTCTGCTGTAACTGTCAGACCCAGCGATGAAGGCTATACCTTCCAATGCCAATAAATTAGGCATTGCCTCTGTTACCTTTAAGTTCCAATACAAGAGATACAACATCTGTACTTGTTATTCCTAGTTAAAAAAGGCATGGCCTCTCCACCTCTCATACCCAATGTTGAAGGCATGTTTTCTGTACCTTCCCGTGCCAATAAAGCATGACCTCAGTACCTTTGAGTTCTAGTATAAGCAATGTGTGTTCTGTACATGTTAATTGTAGTAAAGAAGGCATGGCCTCTCTACCTTTCAGTGCCACTAAAATAGGCACAACCTTTTACCTCTCAGTTCCAATGTGGCATTCACTAAACTCCAGGGGTTTCGTTACAATAACGTAAAGTGGGCGTGGTTTCTGGAGGTCTTGGAAAAAAAAAATTGCATACCTCTGATAGATAATGAAGGACAAAACAGTCATACAGGTAGATTTTATATTTTATAACTATTATGCTTTATTATCTTACAGTTAAGCTGTTTTCTTAAACAAATAAACAACCAAAAACTACAGTTAGGGTTAGGGTTAGGATTAGATTATCAAATAGGCCACGCCCACCTGATGACGCAATATCTGTTACGCTGTTCTGAAATCCCTGGAAATAAGTGCATCCCGTTCCAATATGAGCGGTATGGCTGCTGTACCTGTTGGACTCTGTAAAGAAGGTCTGAGCACTTGAGCACTTGTGCAATCCCGATACTAAAATGTTTTCCATCACGATTTGTCCACTTGAAGTGTGTTGGAAAGTTCAGATGTGTTCAACACCAAATCTGTCTCCCTGTAGACCTAAGCAGCGAGATTGCCTTTAGCCATCACTGCCAAGTGAAATATGCAACCTGTCCCACCATTGAGCAAAGTCCGTGGTGGGGTTTGCATCATGGCTTCGGCGGCAGGATTAGAGATGACCGCTTTAGAAACCGACTGATTGCTTTGAGTAAAAAAAAAAAAGTGGTGGGTTGAAATTGCAGGTGCAGTGCATGAATGTCAGAGCAAGTCCACAGTGCATGGTGCAGTCTACACCCACTGAAAACA
>NC_062523.1:2740648-2748148 GCF_022655615.1 Tachysurus fulvidraco | reverse complement strand
ACACTCACATTCAGCTTTGCGTAAGTAGCGGGAAAAGGGGCGGGGCTTCCAAACATTTACGCCGAATGAGAAACATTTTCAGGAAGGTCGACGACACTCCGGGGGGACGAAACATCTTTGTAATTAGCCCGTGTTGTGCGTTTGATGTTGTTATTCGCCATCGACTGGGAATCGGCTTATATTTCCAGTTAGTAAAAAACTGTCAGTGTTCTGTGTAAGAAGATACGACCCTTCTAACGTTCACACGTTAGACGCTGGCGTACGAGTGTATAGTGTATAGTATGTCATTTGGGACACAGCTAATGTGATACAGTTTTGTTGAACTGTTGCATTGTAGATAACCCATGACAAGTGTATGTGTGTGTATGTGTGTGTGTGTGTGTGTGTGTGTGTGTGTGTGTGTGTGTGTGTGTGTGTGTCTGTTTACTGGCTTAAACAATGCCTGTCATTGTGTGTGTGTGTGTGTGTGTAGACTGATGAGAAACGAGTTATTCCACTATAAGCAGCCAAGATTTGTATGAGTGAGGTGCAGAGTGAGTTTTTTGATGCTCTGGTAGGTTAGACAAAAAACCAGTTTGGTGACTGGTCAGAGTCAAGAACACACCCACACACACACACACACACACCCACACACACACACACACACACATATATATGTACATGTTCACTGCCCCCTACAGGTTAGTGAGTGCATCATAGTGACGTTGTGATAGAGATGAACAGAACTGGAGCTTCACTCGTTCTTCATTTCTAATTAGCAGAATGTTGTGAGTTCAAATCCCAGCACTGATGTTTGGCCTTGAGGATTAGTCAAGAATGTTCCAGAATAATTATACTGTATAGAGAGATGCAAAGGCAGGAATAGGAGAAAGATGGGGGAAAAAAATATGAGAATGAAAGCAAGAAAGGAATGAAGGAAAGAGGGAAGAAATAGAAAGAAAGTAAGAAGGGTAAAAATAACAGCAGGGAAACGATAACGAATTGAACGAGGAGGGAAATTTTTTTAAATGCGGATAAGGAAGGAAAAAGTATAATTAAAAAAAGTTATGCTAAGTAAATAATAGAAAAAAGAAAGAAAGAAATGAAGGAAGGAAGGAAAAAAGAATAATTAAAAAAATAATGGTAAAAATTAACGTATGGTAAATAATCGTTATTCTGATCTCTCTTCTTGCTCGTCTCTTCACGTGCGGCATGAAATATTTCTTTATTTCTTTATGCTTTAATAACATCCTCCTGGTCTGGGGATAAACAGCGCAGCATGTTTCATTTGTTTGATGTTCATTATTTCATAAAGGAAGAATTTCAGCTTCAAAGGAGAAAGCAGTGAGAGCTTCATTAGAAGACCAAGGGAGTGAAGTCTCAAGGAGTAAACTTTGGCTTTTTCCTCACGGTTTAGCTTCTGCTCTCTCACTCGTGCCCTGTCGTGGTGATCTCGCCATGGTGATGGTGCTGAGGCGGGGTGTGTGGAGATAAAACCCCCAGGTCAAACACTGACGACTTCTTCGCTCATTAGCACTGACCGCTAGCAGGCCTTGACCTGCTCCTGCACCGACATCGAGCTGAATAATGTTCATTAATCCCGTTACACTGCACCATCACGCAATTACACCAACAGTGCTGTGAAACCAGTGAAGCTGCACAGCAACTCATGAAATCCTCCAGATGGAGGGTAGATGCTGTGGTTTGACTTGCTTAATGACTGTAATAACATTCATTATTAAGCTAGTTACTGATCCTCAAACTTCAGATTCAGTACCTTCAGATTTTCCTGCAGGTACAAATCTTTCCTTCCTTTCTTCCTTCCTTGCTTCCTTCCTTAAATCATTCCTTCCTTCCTTCCTTCCTTCCTTCCTTCCTTAAATCATTCCTTCCTTCCTTCCTTCCTTCCTTCAATCCTCAATTCCTTCCTTCCTTCCTTCCTTCCTTCCTTCAATCCTTAATTCCTTCAATCATTCCTTCCTTCCTTCCTTAATTCCTTCCTTCCTTCTATTATTCCTTCCTTCCTTCCTTCCTTCAATCCTTAATTCCTTCCTTCCTTCCTTCAATCCTTAATTCCTTCCTTCAATCATTCCTTCCTTCCTTCCTTCCTTCCTTCCTTCCTTCCTTCCTTCCTTCCTTCCTTCAATCCTTAATTCCTTCCTTCCTTCCTTCCTTCCTTCCTTCCTTCCTTAAATCATTCCTTCCTTCCTCCCTTCCTTCAATCTTTCCTTCCTTCCTTCCTTCCTTCATTCCTTCTATCATTCCTTCCTTCCTTCCTTCAATCCTTCCTTCCTTCCTTCCTTCCTTCCTTCCTTCCTTCCTTCCTTCCTTACTTCACTCATTCCTTTCCTATCCTCCATATCTGCATCCAATCTTCAGATTCGCTTCTCATTTCTTTCTTTCTTTCTTTCTTTCTTTCTTTCTTTCTTTCTTTCTTTCTTTCTTTCTTTCTTTCTTGTCCACTTTACTGATTGATTGGACAGTTGTATTGTTGACTCATTGGTAAGATGGTTGGTTGGTTGGTTGGTTGGTTGGCTGTTTGGGGGATGTGGTAGCCTAAGTGGTTAAGGTGTTGGGCTACCAATCGGAAGGTTGTGAGTTTGATTCCTATGTCCACCAAGCTGCCACCGCTGGGCCCCTGAGCACGGCACTTAACCCTCAGTTGCTCGGTTGTACTGAGATAAAATGTAAGTCGCTCTGGATAAGGGCGTCTGCTAAAATGCTGTAAATGTTTGTTGATTGGTCGATTAACTGGTTGTCTGTTTATTTATTGCTTGTTAAATGACTGGATGATTGGTTGGTTGGTTATTGGTTGGTCAGTTGTTGTTTGGTTGGTGATTGGTTGGTCAGTTGTTGTTTGGTTGGTGATTGGTTGGTCAGTTGTTGTTTGGTTGGTGATTGTTTGGTCAGTTGTTGTTTGGTTGTTGGGTGGTTTGTTGTTGAGGTGATTGATTGTACTGGTCGATTGCAGAATCGTCAGGCAGAGCTGCATACATATGATTGCTGATGAATGGCATCACCTGAGAGAAAACCAGGAGTCGATCCTTTCCGAGGCAATTCCGAGGACATTTTGTTTTCGGCTTTTCCCTTTTTTCTCTGGAACGACGATCTCCCCTGGAAGGCTAACTCACACACTCCTTCCTCAGATGAAATTAGATTGTTTATTTGTCAGCATGTTCCTGCCGCATCATCACGCTGAGCCTCAGAAATGTGAAACTTCTCTGATGAGTACTAATGATATTTTCTTTCCTACTTCTTTTTGCTTTGTCTATACCTGAGGTAAAATATTATCTTCCCCTAGTGTCCATCATCTCATATAAATTATAGCGGCACTGTCCATCATGCTAATGATGAGGATTGCATATATTTGTTCTGAAGAACCCATTAGTGTGAGGTTTATCCAGGCTATCCTATGGCTACCAGGCCATGGATTTTCCTCGGGCATTCCTTGACAGAGCTCATTCTAATGAGATGGCACTGAGCCAACAGGCCACGTCCTCCATATTGTGGGAAGCATGCCAACGGGAACTCCAATTAAAAGACTAATTAATCCACCTTCACCTTACAGTGATAACACAAAGTTCCTTGGTTATTTATATGACCAAAGATTTCTGATTATTAACACCAAACATTTTTCTGAATACGTGATAAAAATACACACACTCAAAGCGAACAGATGAGATACGTTTGTTAGCTACACGGTTTCGTAGTTAGATCGGTATTTTTAGGCAATTAGCTCAGATGAATCAGCAAAATGAGCACCATCACATGGCACTAAAATATAATAAATCACATGACTACTACACACTAGTAGAACACATAAGAACACATTATGGATATATACAGTGAATACATAAAGAACCGTAAACTAATGCCCCTTTTCCACCGAGGCAGTTCGAGTGCAGGTTCGGAGCCTAATTTAGAACCAGTTCTTTCTGTTTCGACCGCCAAAGCACCGGCTCTGAACCAGGAAAAGTGGTTCTTAAGTAGCACCAAAACGTCGCTGGTCTAGACTTAAGAACCGCTTGTGGGCGGGAGCTGTGGGCGGGGCTACTGTTAGCGCATTTGATAATGTACTTTAAGTATACTAATGTTTAATACACTTTTACTTTACCGCGATATGATACATTATCAGCACACATGATAGTAGGTAGCTACATGCTAAGGCTAATTTTTTTCTGTGTTAATGATAAAATAACGTTATGTACTTTCTCGATCACAACCTCCGTTTATACAGATTACACGGAGCCGCACGTACATTTACATTTACATTTACATTTACAGCATTTGGCAGACGCCCTTATCCAGAGCGACGTACATAAGTGCTTAAATCTCTAACACTGAATACATTAATGCTGGTTCACTAGGTTACATACTTAAGATACCACAGATACCACGTACACGACGTACACGTCGGATTCGCCGCGTTTGGGTGTTAATGTAGGTTCACAAAGCCATGAGCATGAACAGTAAAGTAACATCTGCCATTGTTGTTGTTGTGTTTGTGTTTGTCGCTGCTGGGCTAACGTCGCTGTGTGACGTGACACGTATACAGTGACGTCAGACTCGGCTCTGTGACGCTCTCTAACCGATGGAAAGGCAAACCGGTTCTTAGAAGGTTCGCCAGTGGAACCAGCTCTGAACCAGCACCCGGTTCTTTCTGGTGGAAAAGGGAGTACAAGTTTAGCTTTAGCGTTACGTAGATAACGTAGAAAATACTACACATTAAAAACTACAAAATATCTGCAAGCCAAAATTGAAATGCTAGGTGACTATAATTCTTTTGAATACTAATCTATGTTGCATCTTCCTGTTGTGTGTAGGTATGTTTAACTATGCTAATCTATAGCTATAATGCTATAGATTTGTGCTATATTACCAGTAGGTGTTTTATATATATATATATATATAGATGAATTAAAAGACAGATACAAATGCTAGCTATTGAAATAAAACTGGTTAGTAAACAAAATGTTTTCTTTCAGTGTATAGCTGCTAACACAAAGTGCGATCATGAGCTAATTAGTGTTGTGGAAATTCAGCAACATTAACTGTGACTATAAACAGAAATGATTAGCAAGTCACTGTGGAGTAAGAGGAATAAAACACTTCATGACATGCTGCTAAAAGAATATAACTTTCAAGCTGTGGATTTCATTGTTAGCTTATTTATGTCTTAGTTTCACTGTGAATCAGCAGAAACACATCCAGGAGTTTTATCCAGTCTTTAGTAGTATTTTTAATGATAAAGCCAATCCTCCGTTTACGGTAGTATTTCTATTCATAATGAAATATTTCTAATCGAATCAAATTCTGTTGAAAATATACCTTAACAACATAACTACGGACCAAACGAAAGGTTTACACACAAGACATCATTTCTGCTGTGTCTCAATTTCCTTCCAGCAGTTTGTTCCACTCTTAGCAGCCCATCGATCAATCCCTCACTCATATCTCTTACACCAATCACACACCAGTCAATCATTTCCGTTTGCCTCGGAGCTAAAAGGACAGTTCAATCAATCATTTCAATCTGGCATGAGGATAAAGCTAAACCTATCAGCACTTTCGATTTGCGTCCATGAGCAACGGCTGATTAGTCGATCGGTCACATCGAGTGGAGCGGTCGCCGTTTACACAGAGGCATCGACTGGTAAGAGGTAAAACAAACAAATCTGACAAAAAGATGACTATTAACATCAGTCTGTATTCACAGTGTTAAGATCTGCTTTGAGCACCATTACAACCTCGACCTGTCATTTCAAATTGGAAGTTTTCTAAAATTTGCTCTTAAAGACATAGAATTAAAATGATTATAGAATGTTTTTAGATTTACATCCAATTTTCATATGTGTGTAAATGATGGCAATGACACAATGGCACAACATTGATGCTTTATATTTTGATTCATCAACTCTATTTTTTCTGTATTTTCTGAAATTTCAGACTTTTTCTTTTTTTTTTCACTTTTGTCTTCAACAAAAATCTGTGTTTGAGATTTATTATCTCAAAATATTCATTCATTCATTCATTCATTCATTCATTCATTCATTTTCTACCGCTTATCCGAACTTCTCGGGTCACGGGGAGCCTGTGCCTATCTCAGGCATCATCGGACATCGAGGCAGGATACACCCTGGACGGAGTGCCAACCCATCACAGGGCACACACACACTCTCATTCACTCACACACTCACACACACTACAGACAATTTTCCAGAGATGCCAATCAACCTACCATGCATGTCTTTGGACCGGGGGAGGAAACCAGAGTACCCGGAGGAAACCCCCGAGGCACGGGGAGAACATGCAAACTCCACACACACAAGGTGGAGGTCGGAATCGAACCCCCAACCCTGGAGGTGTGAGGCAAACGTGATAACTACTAAGCCACCATGGAAAGATACCTGAAACCTCAACGTTGTGGCATGGGTTTGATTCAACCCCGGTTTGGTTTGAAAGCAACCCAGCCACTAAGGGGTTAACTCTCAATGCTGGGTTTAAGCCTAGAAAAAATGGGAGGGTTGCATCAGGAAGACATGAATCCTGTAAACCTTAAAGGGCTACAACAAATACAGTGTTGTAATCAATAACGGTCAATATCTTTGTACACATGTTGAATGCTTTTGGATTTAGACAGATGGAACTTATTTATATGGACTTGGCAGTTTTAGGAACTTGGTTCATGAATCGTCTGTGCAGTTGATTTCTGGGATAGTCCTGGAAATCGACAACAGCTTTTTGACACTGCAAGGGATGTGCAATATGCCAGAAAAATAAAATAAAGCTGGCCAGGGCAGTTGTTGAAGTTCATTCTGGTGCTCCTCAAACAAGACTGAACATTTTTGGCTGCGTCTCTGAGATCATTATCATCTTGAAAAATGACATCATTATTTGGAAACAACATTTAAACCATATGATGCACCTGATCACTTAGAATTTCCAAATACTTGCTGGCAGTAACAAAACCATATAGGGTAATAATGGGGACAGCTATCACATATAGACACCCCAATACTTCATAGGTCCACACCCATGTCTGACAGTTGGAACCGGACGGTCCGAGCTGTGCGATAACTTGGGGGTTTTGGGAATAACGTAAATGTTGATACGTCAGACCACATCGCTCATCCAGTTGTCAGCGGTCAGGGTTTTACGATCATGACACCATCTTTTTTCCCATTTTTGCATAAGTGTCTGTGATTAATTGTTTAGCAATCGTAACTCTTCCATGGATGTTGGCTTTGTAAAGTTCTCTGTGGACAGTTTTTGTGTTAAACAGGGTCTTTTAGATGGATATCATTACAATTATTCTCTCACTTTTGCTACGGTACTTCTGTGGTGTTCGGACACAATCCTTTTTTTAGGTTATATCATTCATTAGAGTTGATTTTCATCCACTGTTCCTTTTTCACTGATGAAGCCCTGCCGTGCTTTCTTTACGCAGCCATAATCCTGGGAACCGTCGCTCTCGGAACACCGACGAGTTCTGTACAGGTTACAGATGCTCCTGCTAAACAG
>NC_062523.1:2698148-2738148 GCF_022655615.1 Tachysurus fulvidraco | reverse complement strand
ATGATGTGTGTGTATGTTGTGCTCAGTATAGTACAGTTCGGTTATTGAGAAGTCTGATGGCTTGTGGGAAGAAACTGTTACGCAGTCTGGTCGTGAGGGCCCGAATGCTTCGGTACCTTTTTCCAGACGGCAGGAGGGTGAAGAGTGTGTGTGAGGGGTGTGTGGGGTCATCGACAATGCTGTTGCCTTTGCGGACGCAGCGTGTGGTGTAAGTGTCCATGATAGAGGGAAGAGAGACCCCAATGATCTTCTCCGCTGTCCTCACTATCCGCTGCAGGGTTTTGCGATCCGAGATCGTACAGTTCCCAAACCAGACAGTGATGCAGCTGCTCAGGATGCTCTCAATGGTCCCTCTGTAGAACATGGTCAGGGTTGGGGGAGGGAGATGTGCCTTTCTCAGCCTTCGGAGGAAGTAGAGAAGCTGCTGGGCTTTCTTGGTGATGGCGCTGGTGTTGAGTGACCAGGTGAGGTTCTCCGCTAGATGAACACCCAGAAATTTGGTGCTCTTGACGATCTCTACAGATGATCCGTCGATGTTCAGCAGAGAGTGGTCGCTCTGTGCTCTCCTGAAGTCCACAACCATCTCTTTAGTTTTGTCCACATTCAGAGAAAGGTTGTTGGCTCTACACCAGGCAGTTAGTTGTTGCACCTCCTCCCTGTATGCTGACTCGTCGTTCTTGTTGATGAGACCCACCACGGTCGTGTCATCGGCGAACTTAATAATATGATTCGATCTGTGCATTGCTGCACAGTCGTGAGTCAGCAGAGTGAACAGCAGTGGACTGAGCACGCAGCCTTGAGGAGCTCCAGTGTTCAGTGTGGTGGTGCTGGAGATGCTGTTCCCGATCCAGGAAGTCCAGGATCCAGTTGCAGAGGGAGGTGTTTAGTCCCAGCAGGCTCAGCTTCCCAATCAGGTGCTGAGGGATGATTGTATTGAATGCTGAACTAAAGTCTATGAACAGCATTCGTACATAAGTGTCCTTATTGTCCAGATGGGTGAGGGCTAAGTGGAGGGCTGTGGTAATGGCATCGTCTGTGGAGCGGTTTGGACGATACGCGAACTGTAGGGGGTCAAGTGAGGGTGGTAGCTGGGTCTTGATGTGCCTCATGACGAGCTTCTCGAAGCACTTCATAACTATGGGTGTGAGTGCAACGGGACGATAGTCATTGAGGCAAGACACTGTAGACTTCTTTGGGACAGGAACGATGGTGGTAGTTTTGAGGCACGTAGGAACAACGGCGCTGCTCAGGGAAATGTTGAAGATGTCCGTAAAGACATCCGCTAGCTGTTCCGCACATTCTCTGAGCACCCTGCCAGGAATGTTGTCTGGTCCAGCAGCCTTCCGTGGGTTAACTCTGCATAGAGATCTCCTCACGTCGGCCGTGGATAGACAGAGTACCTGGTCGTCGGGACGAGGGATGGTCTTCCTTGGCGTAACGTTGTTCTGTACCTCGAACCGAGCGTAGAACTCGTTCAACGCGTCTGGGAGGGAGGCGTCGCTATCACAAGCAGGTGAAGCTGTCTTGTAGTTTGTGATCGCCTGTATGCCCTGCCACATGCGCCGGGTGTCTCCGCTGTCCTGGAAGTGGCTGTGGATTGTCTGGGCATGTGCACGCTTTGCCTCTCTGATGGCTCGGGACAGTTTGGCCCTTGCTGTTCTTAGGGCCACCCTGTCCCCTGTTCTGAAGGCTAGGTCCCTAGACCTCAGCAGAGCACGCACATTAGCAGTCATCTATGGCTTCTGGTTGGGGCGTGTAGTGATGGTCTTGGAGACGGTCACGTCATCAATGCACTTGCCGATGTAACTGGTCACTGCTGACGTGTACTCCTCCAAGTTGATGGAGTCGCCGTTGGTTGCAGCCTCCCTGAAGATATTCCAGTCAGTGCACTCAAAGCAGTCCTGAAGAGCAGAAGTGGCTCCTGCTGGCCAGGTTTTCACCTGCTTCAGAACCGGTTTTGAGCGTCTGACGAGTGGTCTGTATGCAGGAATTAGCATAACAGTGATGTGGTCTGAGTAGCAGAGGTGGGGGCGGGGCTCCGCACGGTACGCGCCGGGAATGTTTGTGTAAACAAGATCCAGCGTGTTTTCACCTCTCGTAGCAAAGTCCACATGCTGATGGAATTTAGGGAGCACTGACTTAAGATTTGCATGGTTGAAATCTCCGGCGATGATAAAAAGTCCGTCGGGGTGAACATTCTGTAGATCGCTAATAGCTCCGTATAGCTCACTTAGCGCCTCTTTAGCATTAGCGCTAGGAGGAATGTAAACTCCGACAATAGAAACAGTAGTAAATTCCCGTGGTAAATAAAATGGTCTGCATCTAACAGTCACAATTTCTACTGACGATGAGCAGTAAGTAGAAACAAGCACAGAGTTCTTGCACCATTCCGTGTTGATATAAACACACACACCACCACCGCGAGTCTTACCGCAAAGAGCTGCATTTCTGTCGGCTCTAAATGAAGTTAGCCCGTCCAGCTGAATGGCGGCGTCCGGAACTCTGTCGCTGAGCGACGTCTCCGTGAAAACAAACACACAGCAGTTTCTAACCTCTCTCCATGTAGAGCGTTCGAGTCGGATGTAGTTCAGTTTATTGTCCAGGGAGCAAACGTTGGATAGTAGAATGGACAGGAGAGCCGGCCGGCTAGGGTTTGTTTTTAGCCTAGCACGGACGCCCGCTCGCTTACCGCGCTTCTGCTTCCTTGCGAACCGCTTTCGGCGTCCCCTCCCCTGGTCTCTGGTATCAGGCGACACCGGGGACTGGAGGCCTGGTCTCCGCAGCAAGCCGAGGTCACGAAGCCTAACCAGTACATCATCGTGCAGGTTGGTTGTTACACGATTTCTGTACTTTATTAGGTCCTGGTGTTTGTATACATGTTTGTATACATGAACACTGCTGTCTCTGGCATCCATGTAGAAGCAATGGTCGGGCTCAAAACCGTAAATAAAAACTTAAAAACGTAATTAGCACCGTATTGAATCCGGAGAGGCCGCTGCGTGCTACTGCCGCGCCGCCATCTTGGAGAGAGAGATAGAAAGGCAGAGAGAGAGACAGACAGACAGAGAGAGAGGGAGAGAGAGAGAGAGAGAGAGAGATGATTGGGATTTTTATAGCCGCTCCATCTGACTCTCTGCCTTCATCAGGTTCACCTTTATTGCACTAATAAACTGGAAGTTTAGAGTAATTTACCAACAAAATGTCATACTAACGTTTTAATGTTTAGAAATAAAGCATGCAGAATGAATTAGCAGTGTATTATTTAGCAGGATGGAATATTGTTTACTTTTTAGGTTCATCTTTAAATGGAAAGGGAAAAAAATGCTTTTGGGTTGAAGAGAAGTACAGAAGAGACTCATTAAAAGCTGATGAGTTCCTTCCTTCAACTGGTAAACACACACACACACACACACACACACACACACACACACACACACACACACATGCATAAGGGTGACGGAGAGTGTGGGATGAGAGAGAGAGAGAGAGAGAGAGAGAGAGAGAGAGAGAGAGAGAGAGAAGGAGCTTCCCTCAAATCTCTCAGCCCTGAAGACACAACCGAGCACGAAAGCTTTTAATCTCGGGCTTTAGCGCTCCTTAGTTTCCACACTCAAATCTTTGCCAACTTTTACTCTCAAACACCATTTCTAATCTTACTTTTTGATCTAGGAGTAAACCCACCTTTATTTACTTTTTTTATTCTGACATACTGGGAAATAAAAATAAATGTCTGGCGTTAATTTGAGATCAGTAGTAAAAAAAAAAAAATACACAATCACTCATGAGACAACGAGTGAGACATGAAAGTAAGAAGCGTCACTCGGTATGTGTGTGTATTCGGAGCTAAGTGGCTTTTAATGACTGCACACACTTCAAGAGGCTTCAAACAGAGCACCACAGAGGACCATGTGTAGCTGTGTGTGTGTGTGTGTGTGTGTGTGTGTGTGTGTGTGTGTGTGTGTGTGTATGTGTGTGCACTGATGTAACGAGTGGGTGTGTACTGTATATGCGAATGATGTGAATGAGACTCCTGCTCTATCACTGTGTGTGTGTGTGTGTGTGTGTGTGTGTGTGTGTGTGTGTGTGTGTGTGTGTGTGTGTGTGTGTGGAAAGTAGCTGAGCCGTGAGGTGTAATATGAAGCGTCTGAATGCGCTCGTATATAAAATGAAAGCTGTAGCGGTAGATAAAGTGCTGAGTGAGATGTACTGTATGTGCCACGTCTCACGACATCACTTCCTGGGTTATTTAACAAAATGAACACAATAATCGCACAATTGTACAAACTGAAGAAGAATCAAAGGTTTCTCTACGGTTCCAGGTTTCACTTAATTATGAGATACATTCTCTCTAAGCGCATCAGGTTTCGCTTTATTATATGCAAATTATATATTATTATATTCAATTATATTATATGACAGAGCGCTAGCTGATTGGTCCAAAGCTGTTGATAACGTTTTGCAGACCGGCAGCCTGAAAGTAGTTCCGGCAACATAAATGTTTTAAAAAAAACTCTATTTTCTTTAACAAACAGTTTCTTTAACATCTTTAGATTAAAGAGTATTTACTAGTATTTTTCGATCCGTTGCGAATGAGGTACGATAACGTGACGATCCCGAAGAAGCGGCTTCGACGTCGGCATGACGGTCCACGATCCTCGAGGGCGGGTGGTAACTGACACTATATCAAAGATATATTCAATATTTTATATTTAAAAGAAGCAAGATATCAGCTAGTAGAAACTAGCATTGACCGCTAAACTGCAAAGGGAGCTGCTATAACAATTAGCATGTCAAACAGTTAACACACTGATGTATTAGCACCTTATTTAACAGTTTAGAAGCTACTTGAATAAAAAAACAAAACAAATTGAATTAAAAACTAAGCTCGGTTCATCAGTTAAAGCCTCCGTGTTGTTTCTTAGACATTAATAGCTTTGTTTTCAAAGCAAATAAGCAAACTGTCTTTATGCTAAACTCTCCCTACCTAGGTTGCCTTCTGAGTGCTATCACTGATTATTACCATGAACTATTGTATATTTGGGAATTATAACACACCTAGTGGCTAATAAGTGTGTGTGTGTGTGTGTGTGTGTGTGTGTGTGTGTGTGTGTGTGTGTGTGTGTGTGTGTGTGTGTGTTGGGGACATCCAGGGTGGCCCTCTTGTGCCAGGAGAATCTTGTCTAAGATTAGAGATGGGGCGGCTGTGTCCCGGCATGCAAATTAGAGCGCTCGTTAGGCTAATGAGTAGAGGAGAACGAGTCCTGCCTTAAAGCCAAAGGGTCACAGATACCCAAGGAGGACGAGAGACACCAAGAGGAGAGAGAGAGAGAGAGAGAGAGAGAGAGAGAGAGAGAGAGAGAGAGAGAGAGATAGAATGTGGTCCGGGTGTATAATAAAGACGGATGATATGGCTGGGTTCACATCAGAAGCCATGGCTAACAGATCATCCTCTCACCTGTCACTCATCCCATAGGGGGTTGCTAGGCTAATCCTGTGGCATGCCACTTATTCACCCACACACTGGAGTGTTAATTGCATTTTTGGGTGGGATTAGCCTTGAGTGGGTTGATCCTGAGGTATGGATGCTCTCTCTCACACCCACACACACACACACACACACCCACACACACACACACACACACACACACGAGCAGCCTTGGTTTCAGATGCATTCTGAAGTAGATCCGCCTGAGCCAATTCGTCAGTGGTGATTCGATTGGATGGAGAAAGCGAGGTGAAGTGGATTGATTTGCTAGTTGAGGTGTTCAAGGAAAGGAAGGACAGCTCATTTCAGATAAAACATCTAAACAGAGACAAACTTACCATCTGAAAGAAAAGACAGCGTAAGTCTCGTTAAGTGTAAACCCATAAAAGTCCTGTAGTTAAATATTTAAATACTTATACAAAACTTGTAGCGCTGTGTGTTTTTTTTTTTTCAAATTTTGTTAAAATTCAGCTCCGAGTCACAATATAAATCAAAAAAAAAAAAAAACAACGGTATTTTAACCTAGCATTTTAAAATGTAACATGCTTTTGAATTTTGAGATGATAAAAGAAGAGTTTAAGACAATAAATTGGGATTTTGAGAATTTGGAGAATTTGGCAGAATTCCGAGATATTAAATGACAATTTTCAGATAAAACATCAAAGTTCTGAGAAAATAAAACAGCCCTTTTTAGGCAACATTCAGAATTTTGAATTAACCGAGCAATATATCGAGAAAATAAAGGATTTACATTTACGTAATACTTAAGAACATCATTTAGTAAAACTTTTAGAGGCGGTTTTTTTGTATGTCAGTTTTTTTTTGTAAATAAATCAGTATTCTGAAGACATAAATTTCAGATAAGAGCTGAAGAATTTCTGAGCGGAATTTTTGAGGTAATAGACAAAATTTTACGACAATACGGAACGATTTGGAGAAAATGAATCGGAATCAAGAGCATGAACCGGAATTCTGATAAATCGTTTTTAAGATAATACGACAACATTTTGAGATGATATAGTAAGATTTTGAGATGATAAATCAGGGGTTTGAAGTCATAATATAGTTAATGTGTCAGAATTATTAAGTCACACTTTAACAATAACAACAACATTCTGAGCTAATAACCTGCATTAATGAGCTAATAAGTCAAAATGTGCGGATTTTCAATCTGTATGTTGGTCAGTCAAAGTTTATGCTTTAATAATAATAATAATAATTTATACAATTTTCAGAAGAGAATATTTTGAGGGGGGGCACGGTGGCATAGTTGTTAGCACGTTCACCTCACACCTCCAGGGTCGGGGGTTCGATTCCCGCTTCCGCCTTGTGTGTGTGGAGTTTGCATGTTCTCCCCGTGCCTCGGGGGTTTCCTCCGGGTACTCCGGTTTCCTCCACCGGCCCAAAGACATGCATGGTAGGTTGATTGGCACCTCTGGAAAATCGTCCGTAGTGTGTGAGTGTGTGAATGAGAGTGTGTGTGTGTGTGTGTGCTCTGTGATGGGTTGGCACTCCGTCCAGGGTGTATCCTGCCTCGATGCCCGATGACGCCTGAGATAGGCACAGGCTCCCCGTGACCCGAGAAGTTCGGATAAGCGGTAGAAAATGAACGGATGAATGAATGAGTGTATCCTATCATGCTAAATAAATAAATAATAGATTATTGTAATTTCTCTTTTCTCTTCAACTACTTTTCTACAAGGAGTTTAAAACGTAAGAAGAATTTGTGTGGTTTTTTTTTGGCCGCGGCTACAAAAGGCCAGTGAATAAACCACTGAAAAACAAAGAAAACACTCGCTCACACGTCCCAGTGAAAAGCTGTTATCTGGGTTTTTGCTCCCCTCGTGTCGACGTGGAGGATCGGTGGTTTGACTATGAGTCGAGTAGATCGGGCTTTAGTCTTCTCGACTCTGACACTAATGAGCGATAATCATGCTAATGGCTCCTGCCTGTGACCGCACCGCCGCTAATCACAGTATCGCTGTGACTGCTATTAGTCTGTATCGGTTTGAAGTCTGAGCTCTACTCATCGATCGCTAATGAGATGCTGCAGCTGAGAAGAGCTTCAGTTAAAGCGATTCATAAATTAGACGTTTTGTTGAGGGTTTGTTTTTAATCATTCCGGTTTGAAAGCAGACCTCTGTAATCAATTTAAAGCTGACATGCAACACATTAACTTGGGAACTTGGACAGGGCTGAGGAGTGTTAGTACCATATGACCGAACCACCTCGTGCTTTTTTAGATCTTCAGATAAATTTCTTTATCATTTTTCCGATCAAAGCTGCAAAAATGTAGATCAACAAATAAAAATAAAGAATACAGAAATTTGCATCCACACTCTTTTCTTGGAATCTTAAAATCACCCTTTGCTTTTAGCGTCTTTTATTCTCCAGTATAAGCACTGTTCAATGCCCTCGTTCTTACAGAAGTACTGATTTTCTAACCATTGGGTTCATCTAATACGTTCCATGTTACTCCTGCACTGTAAAATCTTATCTGCCTCAACCTTAAAAAATTCCAAATAGATTTAAAATCCTCCTGCTTATTATTTAGAAAGTCTTTATTTATAAGCTCAACTGCCTGCTAATTTTCTGATCTACTACAGTACCAACCCATCTGTACCATAGAGGAGATGTGAACTCCACGTAGTCTTTTACATCAATACAACATTTATCAGACTGTATATTTATAATCACACCCCCAGTGTCACCCAGATGAGGATGAGGTTCTCCTTTGAGTCTGGTTCCTCTCGGCATTCACTAAATTCCAGGGGTTTCGTTGTCGTCATGGATGTCTTGGAAAAACAAAAGAGCATACCTACGATGGATAATGAAGGACAAAACAGTCATGCAGGTAGATTTTATATCTATTATGCTTTATTATCTTACAGTTAAGCTATTTTCGAAAACAAATAAACAGCCAAAAACTACGGTTAGGGTTAGATGATCAAATAGGCCACGCCTACCCGATGACGCAATACCTGTTACGCTGTTCTGTAATCCCTGGAAATAATGCATTCCGGTTCTCTCAAGGTTTCTTCCTTTACCGTCTAAAGCCATATTCGGACGGGATTAGTTTTACGTGGGGACGTGGAGTGATGCGATTTTACCTCAGGACGTCTGTAATATTAATCGGCCAATTCGCACGGAACAAGACATCTCAGTAAAACTAGCAGAAGTGGGAGGGGTAACTCGCTTTACGCACCACAGTAACCTCCTTGTCGTCATGTGCGTATGACGTCGCTTCCTGTTATCAAGTGCACAAACAGACAACTTGGCACCTCCATGCTTGAAAAACGCGCCAAAAACTACTTTTAAACAGGACATGACGGAATTTTACCGTACATATTTACAGCGGGTCTATTCGGACGGGATCAGTATTACCTGAGGTCATTTTTCCGGACCTTTTTTCAGAAGGTCGCCGTAATCTTTACTGACATTGTCCGTAATGATTACCGAGATGGCACATTCGGACGGGACTAAAATCACCAAGAAGCTCTGGTAATAATTACTTTACCCCCACATAAAACTAATCCCGTCCGAATAGGGCTTAAGGGAGTTTTTCCTCCCCACGGTCACCTGAGTCACCTCAGACTTGCTCATTAGGGATAAATACATACACATTGTGAACTAAATCTATCTATTATTAATCTTGAATTTTGTATAATATAAATCTTTATATTATTCTTTATAATAACCTTTTGTTCTATGTTTAGGTTCTGTAAAGCCGCTTTGTAAGAATGTCAATTGTTAAAAGCGCTGTACAAATAAACTTGAATTGATTTGTACTGTTAGATCTTACTTCTCTTACACCTCGGGACCAAAAAAATTGCTTCGACCCCTGATCAAAATGCGTATGGTAAAATATCTACTGCAAAAATGTATAAATTAGGTCTATATGGGTTAAAGTAGTGTAGGTTAGGGTTTGTTACCGTACATCTGATAACACAGGAGGTACCAGGATGCATTATGGGGAAAAGGCAAGTTGGTGTAGTCCACAGTGTGATACTCTAGGCAATGTTTTGCTGGGAAACCTTGACTCCTGGCATCAACACAGTGTTATTTTGATACGTACCACCTACCTAAATGTTGCAACGAAGTACACACGTCCATGGCAACGGTATTTCCTAACAGCAGTGTATTTTCTTCAGCAGAATAATGCATTATTATTTTTGCTACACTGCAAACACTGTTGTGGAAAGAGTGTTAACAAAGGTGTTGAAATTCCCCGGATCTCAAATCGATCAGGGTTCTGTGGCACAAACAAGGCCTCACCTCGCACCTTAAAGGTCTTAACTAACGTGAAGCTCACCGAAAGGGATAATAAGCCTAGATTCTCTGCCTAGTCAAGGCTGGCAGTCTCTGTAGGCTACGTATGCTGTGTAACAACAGGCAATTTTTTTGTTTACACAATTTAAGACATTGTGTTTAATTTCAAAAGTTCATTCATTCATTTTCTACCGCTTATCCTGACTTCTCGGGTCACGGGGAGCCTGTGCCTATCTCAGGCGTCATCGGGCATCGAGGCAGGATACACCCTGGACGGAGAGACAACACATCGCAGGGCACACACACACACTCACACACTAAGGCACGGGGAGAACATGCAAACTCCACATACACAAGGTGGAGGCGGGAATCGGACCCCCAACCCTGGAGGTGTGAGGCGAACGTGCTAACCGCTAAAATTCGGACACATACGTATCGTAGCTACAGGTATTGTTATATTTAGCAAACTGTTGCTTAATTACATGTTTTAAAAGATAAGGAATAATATAGTTGATGAGAAAAGATTAGAAAAAAAGAAAAGAAAAGGAAAAGTAAAACAGATGATGTAATGTTTTGCCATTATATCAAACAGACACTTTTGAGGAATGGGTTGATGCAGTGGATCAGGCTGCGTCTCTATCGTGCACCTACAGCATTAATAATCGAGCCTGCTGAATGTGTATGCATAATTCCACGCTTCTTATTCATGCCTAAATAGAAAGTTGCTGCTTGCAGACATTCACACATCTCTCTCTCGCTCATCCATTTTTTTCCCTCAATCTGTTTTTCTTTTCTCTGAACTATCACTGAAGTTCCCCTGGTGAGATTTTCAAGTTTTTTGTTGTATTTGCAGTCTTGTCGTTTGAAGGGGAGGATGAATACTTTGTCCACCCACGTCATTTCTTATCCTCGATAATAAAGTCTCGTAATGCCGACTATTCCTTGTTGTAGACGTTCCACCGTAGATCCAGGATTCACAAATCTCTTACTTGGAGATTCTTAGGATTTGTTGGTGTAAAATCTCTGCTAGAAGAAGAGGAAGAAGAAGAAGAAGAAGAAGAAGAAGAAGAAGAAGAAGGAGGAGGAGAAGAAGAAGAAGAAGAAGAAGAAGGAGGAGGAGAAGGAGGAGGAGGAGGAGTGGAAGGCGAAAAAGAAGAAGGAGGAGGAGGAGGAGGAGGAGAAGAAGGAGGATGAGAAGGAGGAGAAGAAGAAGAAGGAGGAGGAGGAGAAGAAGGATGATGAGAAGGAGGAGGAGAAGAAGAAGGGGGAGGAGGAGAAGAAGGAGGAGGAGGAGGAGAAGAAGAAGAAGAAGAAGAAGAAGGAGGAGGATGAGAAGGAGGAGGAGTAGAAGAAGAGGGGGGGAGAAGAAGAAGAAGGAGGAGGAGGATTAGGATGAGAAGGAGGAGGAGGAAGAGAAGGAGGAGGAGAAGAAGGAGGAGGAGGAGAAGAAGAAGAAGGGGGAGAAGAAGAAGAAGGAGGAGGAGGAGAAGACGAAGAAGAAGAAGAAAGGAATAAAGGTGGTCAGCAGGATGAAATGTGGGTGAGGGAAGAGAGAAGATATTGAGGAAGAGCTGATGAGGAAGATCAGAGAACAATAGAGAGAAGAGAACAATAATATATGAATGGAAATGTAAAGAGGAGAAAATATGTAGAACGCGGTGAGAGAAAGTCAAGAGAAAATGAGGAAAGACATGAAAATAGGAAAAGAGGAAGAAAGAAGCAGACGACAAGTAGTGAGACGGAAGACGGGGGGGCGGCAGGTGAATTGGAAGAGGGGGATGAGCAGAGGGAAAAGAGAAATAAATGAAAAAAAGATGTGAAAGAAAAAGGAGAAGAGAAATAGAATGAGGGAGGGTAGTGCTACAGAGCGCAGGAAGGTGGACTAATTGCCCCTGTCAGGTATCTGAGTGATGGATGGTCTGATTAGGTTCCTGGCTGAGCTGCTTTCCCAGATGGCACATTAGCAATGGCCAGCTGCCCCGTATCCACTCATTTACACTCACCCCAACTCATATCACTCTGTCCCTTACCTCCTCACCCCCCATCCTACCTGTGCCACCTCTAAGATACCCATCTTCATGGATCATACTTAGTGTTATTCCAGAGCGACTTCTAGCCAAGACGAGCAGATGAGGACTTAAAGCCTCGCTTAAGGAATCGCTGGCAACTTAGAAGCATCCATATTCGATCCTACCGACCTCAGATACTCTCCAGTATCTTTCTCATCCATAACAGAATAATGTACCAATCCCTCTCTCACTACTCCTGCCTTGTCTTCCTCAATCTAATCTCTATTCACACTCATCCTCATGTGTATATGTTGTCGTTACCACCTCATAGTTTGCTGGCTCCCCAGTCTGCCTTCTCCTGGGCTTACTGGTTTCTTGATACCTTTTAAAACTTGATGGTAGGTGGATTGATGACTCTCAATTGCCCCTTAGTGGTTTTTTGTTTGCTTCACATTTCCCACCTCCAGCACAGCGTGAGCTTTGGGGCATTTCCTCTGGGTGTCCTACCTTAGTCCAACATGCAGAAGGATGGAAAGAAGAAGAAGAAGAAGAAAGGAATAAAGGTGGTCAGCAGGATGAAATGTGGGTGAGGGAAGAGGAAAGATATTGAGGAAGAGTTGATAAAGAAGATCAGAGAACAGATGTGTTTAGCTTACAATGGTCCAGAGTGTGGGTATAATTATGCCCTGCGATGGGTTGGCATCCTGTCCTTGGTGTCTCCTGCCTCGTCCCCCTTGTCTCCTGTTGGACTCCTGTTTCCCTGAGACCCTTGTCTGTGTCTTTGGAGAGCACAAATCCCCCAAAAAATTATTAGTTAGCTTCATTTCCGTAGCCGTACGTGAATATCGACAGAACGAGCTTTCTCGGAGTATGTGAAGGTCATTTAATTGCACATTTCAGCACTTTCTGTTCTTATGTACTGTCATTTGAAATTTTGCTTATAATGCTTGTTCTGTACTTCGGTAATTCTCTAGTAACCTTGGCTTTAAAAGAGGCATTCTATAAATTCTGATTCTCATTTTGAAGGTATTGCCATGGTCAGATTTTATACAGGGGGCAACATTAAAGTGCTAACCTACTCATCTAAACCCACACCCCTATTTAATGACCATTATTCATCAATGTGATATAAAGTTTCATCTGACTGTACAACATGCAGCATCCACAGATTTACCTATTTGGCTGTTTCACCTTTGATCATATTCGTGGGTGAAGTTAAAGGTGCGGTCTCCGTTGTTTGAAAGCCATGTTGACATTTGAAATCACCAAAACAAACACACCCCTAACCCAAATGGGTCCCACCCCTGTATCGATAGCTCTGCCCACACATACATACGTGGGATGTGGTAGCTCAGCGGTTAAGGTGTTCGACTACTGATCGGAAGGTTATTGGTTCGAATTCCAGGTCCACCTGAGCAAGGCCTTTAACTCTGAATTGCTCAAGTGTATGAACTGAAATAAGACAGTGTAAGTCACTCTGGATAAGAGTCTGCTAAATGCTGTAAACGTACACCAGACAAGTATTATGGCGGAACCTGTGGGGCAGCTGGCCGAGGGTATATTTTTATCAATAAATGAACACAATGAGTCATACTATGGTAATACTTGTAGTAGAGTGAAAGGTTTAGCTCCGTTTCACGCGGAAGACGTTCAGTTCTCTCCAGTGCCGGAAAGCCGATCCTAATTACTTTACCCCTACGTCCTACTTCTTGCCTTATCGTTAGCCTTTCTTCTCTTTCTTTCTTTGTTTTTATCTGCCATGTCAATGTTAAAAACGCTTTCTGCTAATGTCACACACGCGCACTGAACACTCTCTCCGCCCATATAGACAAGCCCCGCCCCTTTCTGCTCATCGGCTACACGTTAGTTTTGTTTGGCGGCCCGACTCAGTTTTCTGAATCGTTTCTCATACAACGGAGACCCCACCTTTAATAAGCTGTCAAGAAAAGTTTTTGAATGTCCTTGTTTTGTTTAAAAAAAAAAAATAACAGTCTATTTTATTCTGTTTTCATTTTTCATTTGCAGCTTCACTGATGTATATTTTTGCATTTTCCTAAGATGTCAGTGGGTTAAAGGGACACGTCTCATGCATAAGACATGTAAAGAAGGGAGTAGTCCGTGGAGCTCGTTCCCATGCAGCTGAAGCCGATTGATCATCACGTGCTTTGATGTCGTAAGACGTTTTAATGAATTAGTCACAGATTGTCTTTGCGGTGTAGATAGTGTGGTGCCGAATAAAAATGTCCACCTAACGACACTCCTTTGGTCACACACTAGTGGAGATAGAAGAATAACACACTGTGCATGAATGATAATCAGCTTCGCTCTGGTGCGTCACTAGGGTGGCCACAGCCTTCCCTTTCTCTTCATTTCTGCTTCATGGTATGCCATATTGTGCAGATTTTGTGAGGCTGTGTGTGTTTGTTTATGCAGTTTGGACAGGTGTGCTCCCTGTTGCACTGTTCAGGGGATTACGTAGTGCTGAGAGTGCATGCCAAACTCATGCGGCGAGAACACACTGCCTGAGCCATGGGACCTTAATATCATATCATTAATATCAGCTTACACACCCACAAACACACACACACACACACACACACTGTTGCTGCTCTGCTTGGCAGGCAACGAGTCTTGCTCCAGAGAATCCACACTACGCAAGGCACAGTAAACGAATGGCAATAGCTATTTCATGCTCTCTGGTATACACCATAGCCAGCTGTTCCCTTGTTTACGTGCTAGCGTGCTTCGTAACGAGTAGAATGTGTGTGTGTGTGTGTGTGTGTTTTTGTCCATAGCTTTTTATAGTACACATCGAGAATGTTCTTCTCCTTTCCACTTCGAGTGACCTTTTCTCTACCTACCGTAAAAGCCCCACTTGTGAAACACTTCCCACAAATGACTTCTCTTAACCTTAAACTTTACAGCATTTTACTGTTGTGAGAACGTGTTAAGTTCCTCCGAAATCTGCTGTATGCAGATGGAGGTGTGAGATCCTCATTGTGCCCTTTATAAATGCCAGGAGGTTCAGGAGCAGAACAGAAGAGCAGTGGAGCTCGATGTGATATTGACGTATAGAGCTTCCATTACAGCACCTAGAGCCTTGTTTAAAGCTCAGTAGTTCTGTCAGGTTTTTTTTTTTTACCATTTGTTTTCTCCTCAATTTGACCACCTGCCATTTCCCACTCAGCAGTTATCTCTCCTCTAGCACCTTTAAATCACTCCTAATAGGGTAGGAATGCGTCCTCGAAGAAATATGAACACAATGGATATGAGTGTGTATTCAGAGGCACTGACACGCTCAAGTCAGCGTGGACATGAACTGTCTTTGGTGTGGCATGTGGTAGCCTAGTGGTTTAAAAGTGAAAGTGATGTGACATACGGCTAAGTACGGTGACCCATACTCAGAATTTGTTCTCTGCATTTAACCCGTCCGAAGTGCACACACACACACAGCAGTGAACACACACACACCGTGAACACACACCCGGAGCAGTGGGCAGCCATTTATGCTGCGGCACCCAGGGAGCAGTTGGGGGGTTTTGGTGCCTTGCTCAAGGGCACCTCAGTCGTGGCCTGCCCGAGACTCGAACCCACAACCTTTGGGTTACGAATCAGACTCTCTAACTCTCTCTCTAATTAGGCCACGACTGCCCCGTGTTTAGCCCCTGTTGGGCTACCAATCGGAAGGTTGTGAGTTCGATCCCAGATCCACCAAGCTGCCACTGTTGGGCCCCTTAGTAAGGCCCTTAACCCTCAATCGCTCAGCTGTATAAATGTGTAATTTAAGTCGCTCTGCATAAGGGCGTCTGCCAAATGATGTAAATGTAAATGGTCTGTGGTGACTGTGATCCTTGTATTGTAGCTCACAGGTTATAATGTTTGTCTACTGAATAGAAGTTTGCGAGCTCAAATCCCAGAACCACCATGCACTGGCCCTCGAGCAAGGCTCTTAACCCTCAACTGCTCAGTTGTATAAACAAGATAAAGGTGAGTTCATCTGGGTAAGGTTGTCTTCCAAATGCCAAACTGGTGTCGTTTCTGGATCTCGTCCCCTGGCTTTATTTAAGCGTCTTTAAGGATACGTCTTTGTTGTTTCTTCAAACCCAATATACTGTAGACCGGGATCATTTTTTTTCAGTAAACCAGCCCTTCGGTTAGCCTGTTACGTCTTGTCATGGTTCTGGTGCCATTTGTGGGAGCCGCAGGAGGCCTGGTTCACCGCTACACACTCCGTCTCTCCTCTCGCACTTGGACGGCTGGGGAGCCATCTGCTGCGAGGGATTGAGCTCCGTCTCAGCGTACGGGATGCCTCGCTGTACTAACGCCAGTCTACTCTCATTCTTTTTCATTCGTTTTCTTTTCCTTCTGTCTCTTTTAACAGTCCCACATCTTACTCCCACTCCCTCCTACACTCTCCCCTCTCTCCTTATCTTTTCTTTTCTCACTTCATTTTTTTTTTTACTCTGAGAAAGAAAAGAGCTGGCAGAAATATGTTCATTTTTTCAGAGATATGAGTTCAGATCAACACAGTATTGCGTGTCATCGAGGTCACACGGTCCCAAGTTGGAGGATTTTTGCTCTATTTCAGCTCTCGGCACACCTAAGCCAGGTCATCAAGAGCAGAACAGTGACGAAACGGGAAAATTTCGCCTGACTGACTTCGTTTGTGGTATTACAGAAAAAAAATGGGGAAAAACACGACAGACCCGTTAGCAATATATAAAAATTATTTTCTTGTACTTTTAACAGCACTTTCTGACTTCCTGAAGAGTTATTTTTATTTATGTGTTAACAAAAAGCATGCTTTGTATTTTATCCATCCATTCTTACATTTAATAGTGTTGAATAACCAGGAAACAAAATCTTTTGATTTTCTTCCTCACCAAGTGCTGGCACTGAAGAATCCATACATAAATATATCGTTATACCATACAATTATTATTATTATTATTATTATTATTATTATTATTATTATTATTTATTTATTTGTTTGTTTATTTATTTTTTTATTTTAATTTTACTATAAATGGTGGGATGCAAAATTGTCTAATAATTGTATAGAAAACCAAAATAAATAAATAAATATATTTTTTTACAAGTTTATGAAATATATCTTAAATATCAAATAATTTATTTATCATAAATGTACTTTTCTACTAATATGATAGAAAACAAAAATAATAAACAGACAAACAAACAAACAAACAAACAAATCAATAAATAAATATTTTTTACAGGTTTGTGAAACTCATTTAAAAAAATTATATCTTAAATATCAAATAATTTGTTTATCTTAAATTTACTTTTCTACTAATTGGATAGAAAACAAAAATAATAAACAAATAAATAAACAAACAAACAAACAAACAAATAAATCTTTTTTTACATGTTTGTGGAACTCACTTAAAAAAAATTATGTCTTAAATATTAAATAATTTGTTTATCTTAATTGTACTTTTCTACTAATTGGATAGAAAACAAAAATAATTAAATAATTAAACAAACAAAAAACTAAACAAACAAACAAAACAAATAAATAAATAAATACATCTCTTTTTTTTACGTTTGTGGAACTCACTTAAAAAAAAATTATGTCTTAAATATTAAATAATTTGTTTATCTTAAATTTACTTTTCTACTAATTGGATAGAAAACAAAAATAATTAAATAATTAAACAAACAAACAAACAAATAAATAAATCTTTTTTTTTTTTTTTTTTTTTACATGTTTGTGGAACTGACTTAAAAGAATTCTTAAATGTACTTTTTTATCGTAACCGAAGTATACTATTTTCCAAACTGCTGTAATTTGACCTTACTTTTCATTTATTTTCTTTACTAAGATCAGGATTTCTTGGAGATTTTTAGCAGCTCCAGAGATGGAAGCCACCACTAGAAGCTCTTTCAGCAGCAGAAATGTTCTTTTTTGTATTTTGACACGGTTGAAACTTCTAGTGAGACATTTCGAGGTCACGAAATGTCGAAAGTTTTCTGTTTAAGAGCAAGGTCTGTCCTCTAAGGAAGTGTTCAGTGTAGGTGTGTGTGAGTCTGTGTGTGCGTGTGTATGAGTGTGTGTATGCATGAACCTCGCCCACTCCCGTGTCCACCGTCTTCTCTAGATATCTACCTACAGTACAAACGGAGTAGGAGTGTGCAGGTGAAGAGTCTCGTATTTCATGGGTTTTAAATTCTTCCTTTTAGATGTTACTGCCTTGTGAAGTGGAATAAACAGGCTGCTGCTCTGGGAGGAAATCGATTGTCGGTTTTCTTTGTATTGTTTTGTTGAGTTCTGTTGTTGTCGTGACTCTGGGTCTTCTCCTGGTGGTGGAGCACACAGCAGGTAGATGGAGTGATGCTTTCACTTAACACTGCCTGCAGGCCTGAGAGTAAATCCTGAGCAGCAGCTCACACAGGAACCTGGGGAATGTGTGATGGATAAACAGATGTGAGTTCAGGATGTAGATAAAGAACCACAGACTGAATCTGTTCTATAAAAGCAGCTGAGAAACAGAGTGAGGAGACTGAAGTAGTGTGAGATGCCTTCAGGATACTGATACAGCTGAGGACCTGCCTGTGATTCCCCTTAAATACATCTCTCACTTGGGGTAAGAGAAAAAAAGGGAGGAAAAGAGAAGAGAAGAGAAGAGAAGAGGACGAAAGGAAGAGAAGAGAAGAGAAGAGAAGAGAAGAGAAGGACAGAGAGAGAAGAGAGGGGAGGAGAAGAGCTGAGAAGAGAAGAGAAGAGAGAAGAGGAGAGAAGGGAGGAGAAGGAGAAGGGAGGAGGAGAGAGGAGAGGTGAGGAGAAGAGAGGAGAAGAGGAGAAGATGAGAGGAGAGAGGAGGAGAGGAGGAGAGGAGAGGAGAGAAGGAGAGGAGGAGAGAAGGAGAGGAGAGGAGAGAGAAGGAGAGGAGAAGAGAGGAGTAGGAGAGAAGGGGGGGGAGAGAAGGAGAGAGAGAAGATATTCTATGTAGCTTATCGGATGGAGAGGAGGGAGTGATCCTCGCATATGATAAATAGGATGTTCTGAGGATATGTATAGTTTCTCCTTTCTCTCTTCTCTTCTCTTCTCACTTTTTCTTTTCTTCTCTTCTTCTCATTTCTTTTCTTCTCTTCTCTTCTCTTCTTTTCTCTTCTCTCCTTTTTCTGCCTTTACTGTTCTCATTTGATTACCCTTTTTGTGTGGTTACCTGTGTGTGTTTGCGTGTGAGTTTGTTCAGTGCCTGCGTGTGTTTGTGTGATTATCTGTGTGTGTATATGAGTGTTTGTGTAGTGTGTGTGTGTGTGTGTGTGTGTGTGTGTGTGTGTGTGTGTGTGTAGGTGACCTCAGCACACGGGTCTGGTCTTAAATCTCCGGGGCAGTGTAGTGTGCAGAGTTGTGGCAGCTCAGTAAAACACTGTAGCCCTTCAGTGAGCTTACGAGTGAAGAGTCGTGCTGGTGGAGGTGCAACAGGTCATACTCATAAACCTCTCAGCTATCCATCACCCCATCTGTCTCACACATGTGTGTGTGTGTGTGTGTGTGTGTGTGTGTGTGTGTGTGTGTGTGTGTGTGTGTGTGTGTGTGTGTGTGTGTGTGTGTAATATGCTAATGTTGCATCAGAAAGAGACATGTTTTATGTATGATGCAGTGAGCTCTGACTGTCCCGATTGTGCATGTGTGTCCTTTATTGAGTGGGATCAAGCAAATAATAAGAAAGTTAGATAAGAAGTCCTTATATATATATATATATATATATATATATATATATATATATATATATATATATATATATATATATATAATGTCCTTGCATCTTTTTCCACTATTCAAAAGTATGGAATCAACATTCTCACTAACACCAGAGTGCAAAGTGATGCAGCTGATGATAGACTGCTGCGATCCAGACTGACTTTACTGTTCATATCTAGAAAAGTGCATTCAGATAATTATCTATGCGATAGAAAGAACTTAATCCACACAGTTGTATAAAAAGAAATCCAGACCTTCTGACCAATCAGAAGTGACCTTTCTGTCGACTAGCATCATCTTCATGTATGACTGCGTGACTCTTTTACCTGTAAACCCATTATACCTTTTAGGTTTTTCTGTCCTTTCCTCTTACATCATACCAGTGTTTGGGTGACTTTGTGCCACAGCACGGTCCAGATGTTCTGCTCTGCATGACGTGGGCGTGCTGTCAGCGTTTTATGTGGTTTTTGCATTTGGAGCAGCAGACTTCCCAAAACTGACCGAGTGACCACGATTCGGATTTTTCAAAGTCATCAGAGGATGAAAGTCATGCAGGCGGAGAGAGAGAGAGAGAGAGAGAGAGAGAGAGAGAGAGAGAGAGAGAGAGAGAGAGTGCTGGTGTTTGGCTTGGTCACTCTCTTCCCCTGATGACTTTGATCCACAGCCACTTTTCCGGTGTAGAAGTCATAGTGACATCCGTATTGCTAGACTGGATAATTAGCTCTGCTCTTTGGCTTCTTTGGGCATCTCTGAAGCACTCAGCATGATGTGTAGCTAATGAAGTGGCTGAACTTTGCACTGTCCGGATGACGCCATTAAGCCTCCGTGTCATTCGGTATGTTGTTCTAACATAATTTAGATTTATCAATGAGGTCTCAGAAGGTATGAAACAATTTTTTATCAATAAATAGAAATATTTAGAAATGATCGAATATTTGTTTAAGACACAATTCTTCACCATTTATGCGAAATACGGACGAACAAAGATACGATGACGGATGGACAGACAGACAGAAAGATAAAAAATAATCAAGGGTTAGAAGAATCACGGCCAGACAGACAGAAGGTCAGATAGATACGTTATGGCCGAATATGTACAGAAAAAAAAAAAAAAGGATTAAAAGTACCATAGAAAAAGGAGAGAGAGAAAAAAGGGAATAGCACAGCGCAAAACTAAATAGAAGAAATAAATAGAAGAAAATGAATAATGAAAACATTCGCGGCCAAAACTTACAGATAAAAAAAGAATCAGAATAATAAATAAATAAAAAACGGTAAAAGATACGACGGACAAAAACGAACGGTTAGACAGATTAAAAAAAAGGCAAAATAAATTTTTTTTTTTTAAACAAAAATGATCGAATCTTAAAAAATAAATAAATAAATAAATAAATAAAACAAATGAATCATTCTCATGACCAACAGACAGAGACACTAAAAAAAAAGAAAAGAGAGAGAGCTACATCAAAATAAATCATTCAAGAGGATGAAGAGAATCACGGCCAAGAAGTATATAATATATAGTGTATTTTAGAAAAAAGAGATTTAAAACAGTCTAAATTGTAAAAATATGAAATTAAATAAAGTAATAAAATATCTTTGCAGTATTTTGTTCTAATATTTTATTTGTAACAAAAATGAAAACAAAACGCAGAAAAAAATTCCGAAAAAAAATAAACCATGATAATGAACGTTCGATGAATGCAGAAGAAGAAGAAGAAGAAAAAGAAGAAGAGGAAGAATGAAAGAAAGAAAGAATTTATGATCGGTTTCTCAGCTGTGATAATGTGCTCTCTGATCAAACTCCTGTTTCTTTAGATGCCGGCTCTCGTTTTTCTTTTCTCGCCTTCCCTCGACCTTCGGCCGTCCCTGCGCTTCATTCTCTGCTCTTCTTCTGAGCGGCTCTCCGGAGTTTTGTCTCCGTAACCTGCGATACGTCTCGGCTGCTGTTTGTTTTTGTTTTTTTTCTTTTCTTTTCCATTTCTTTTTTCTTCGTGGTTGGATGTTCAATACGTTCCGTACGGATGGATCCGGATCTGACCTCTAGCTCTGCCGAGACACGTGGACTTTCCTTCTAAGCGGTCCGTAAGACCTCGGGACACAGCGGCGAGTCACGGAGCTGGTTTCTGTCAGATATCCCAGACTTCCTCAGGGGACTCGGTGAAAGTCTGGGAGAAGAAGCTCATGCTGTTTTGTTAGCTACAGAAGCAGGGAATTGCACCAAGATGCACGTGTGGAGACTGACACTATACACACACCACACACACACACACACACACACACACACACACACACACACACACACACACACTGTAAGACGAGAGCTTAGTGATGGCTATTAAGGAATATATGTTGTGACAGATTCCAATTAGGTCAGGAAAAAGTAACTTTGCGAGTATACCGCAACACAAATCTAATCTACTCGACTGTTAATATTCTCTTTCCTCGGTAGTGTTAGCCTTTCTGTGTGTGTGTGTGTGTGTGTGTGTGTGTATGTGTGTGTGTGTGTGTGTCAGTGTGTATATATTTATTCATAATATCTCAAATGAACAGCGTGGACTTGGCAGTCTGTCGGCTGTCGTGGCTCGCCTTTGCAAATGGGGATTTCTGTCTCTTGTTTTTTTTTTTTTTTTCAGTCTGGATGTGTGTGAGTCATCTTCATTCCGGCTGAGACGTACAGTATAAATACAGATCCAGTCACCGGAGAAACCGTTGTCTGCGGTTCTTCTTGCGTTTCCTTTTCACAGACGCAGAGCGGTTCGGAGATTAGTGACGGACTCGCGCGTCTGTGACTGTTTACGTACCTTGAAAAAGTAAAGGTTTCAGTGAAGCACTAGTCTGTCTGACAACTAAGGCTGGAAAGTGCCTTGACTCGATCGAGTAAAAAAAGACACAGTCTGTACGTACTAGCGGCGTGTGGCTGTCTTTCAGTCCAAATCTATTAAGTTAACAGATCCCAAGTTAATGTTTAAAAGATGAACAAATGCTCCTGCTACATAAAAGGACCTGCTACATAAAACATGTACAGTGATGGCTTATATGTGAAAACCTGTTACTGAACTACTGCCTTTTATATTAGAATATTTTTCTATTGCTTTAATTCGTCTTGGCAAATATTTTGTTAGGCCGTCATCCAGATCGTGGTTTGCCATTTGACAACCTCCCCCCCCTGCCTTAGACGTCACCTTACACGCTGTCAGACATGCCCAGGTGAGCAGCCATGGCCTTCAGCTACGATTCATCCTCTTATATATGTGAATGTTGTGAATCAGAGCAAGCTTCAGGGCCAAGGTTTGCTCAGAACACAGTATGGCCACTGAGATCGAGGCAGAGGCCATGGCATCAGGCTGTTAACTGTGTACATGCCCAGCCCACACTGCTGTCCTCCATCCCTGTGTCAGATGGCATGATTGTAGTCATGGTCAAAAGCTGCCAACATGGCTGTCTGTCTCCCAGTGCCAGTCCTGAATCTCTCGCTGTGACCGAGAGGTCACATCCCGAACGGCAGCTGACTCGTTTCGGTCTTCCTAGTGGCCAAACTCTTAAACTGATACTTGTTTACTAGGAAAAGGTGCTTGAGATCAGAAATCTAGGTTGCGTGAACATATTAAAATGTTGACTTTGGGGTAAGATGAAATCTGATGAACCACGGAGCCATTTGCCAAAAAAAGTCCTCTGCCACCACTAACAGCTTGCAGATTTCGCGCCTGTTTTTTCCCCTCTTGGAAAAAGGGGAAGATCACAGCCGAGCTTCGAAGTTATCAGAGACGCCCCCGCGTCGCGAACCGCAGCTCGAATTGTTGCCAGAGTGTAAAATCGGGAGATCTATTCCAGAGAAAATGCAAGAATAGCATATTGCCGTGCCGTCACTTCCCCCGAGCACCGGAACCCGACCGAAATATTTCCTCATCTCAGCACATACAGTAGAGATTTTGATTAAAGCGCAAGGTTTAATGCTCGACAAAGCTCGGACTCTCATCGAGCAGGAAATGCTGTTTTCATTACTTTCAAGGACAGGGCCAGGCTGCAGTGCAAGGCTAATAGCTCTTTAAAAAAGATGAGCCTTAGGACAGACAGTGTCTCTGATTTACGGCAGAGATCCTTATGGGAACCGACGGCGATGGATTTTTTTAAACGTTGCTTAGACGTTTCTCACCCGTATCCGTTTCTGCTAAGACCCGAGCATTGCTGAATGTTCCAATGAATGCAGCGATGAATCAGCATAGACAGCTGTTTTAATTGGGTAAAATTCATTTGTTGGCTAAAATTGTGCACCAAGGACAAAAAAACAATGCTACCGGTGCGTCAGTGATGGTTTAATTAGTTCTACAGACTGAACAGGTTTAGTTTAAATGAAAATTTGCTTAAAAGAGAAGAGTTCAGTGCTGAAAATGTTAAGACCACTTTATGTGTTAATCATTTTAGAAGAAGAAGAAGAACGGGGGGAATAGAAGCCTTTATTATCACAACATGTACATTACAGCATAGTGGAATTCTTTGCTTCCCATACCCCAATTGAGGAGGTTGGGGTCAGAGTGCAGGGGCAGCTATGGTACAGCGCCCCTGGAGCAGGGAGGGTTGAGGGCCTTGCTCAAGGGCCCAACAGTGGCAGCTTGGCTGTGCTGGGCCTTGAACCCCACTCCTCCGATCAACAACCCAGAGCCTTAACCAGTTGTGCCACCACTGCCCCCATTCATTCATTCTCTACCGCTTATCCGAACTTCTCGGGTCACGGGGAGCCTGTGCCTATCTCAGGCGTCATCGGGCATCGAGGCAGGATACGCCCTGGACGGAGTGCCAAACCATCAAAGGGCACACACACACTCTCATTCACTCACACACTCACACACTACGGACAATTTTCCAGAGATGCCAATCAACCTACCATGCATGTCTTTGGACCGGGGGAGGAAACCGGAGTACCCGGAGGAAACCCCCGAGGCACGGGGAGAACATGCAAACTCCACACACACAAGGCGGAGGCGGGAATCGAACCCCCGACCCTGGAGGTGTAAGGCGAACGTGGTAACCACTAAGCCACCGTGACTAGGTCAGTTTGGAGCTAAACGTGCTCCACCTCATGACTAGATGTTCCTGGAGGGGCTGGAAAATTGAGATATGTAATGAGCAGCGGTTGAACTACTGTAGCATCGTGTCCTGCAAACCTGATTCCGGGAAGATCGGATTGACCCCAGTGACCTGCCAAGTTTTTGTTATCAGATTGATTAGTCTGCTGGCATCTCTTTACTCATCACCTTACGTCTGTGTGAAAGATTTCACAGCGTTCCCCATCATCCCAGGGTCTTCTGTTCATATCTCCTTCCTCCAGGTAGACCTTAAGGAAAGTAGAACCTATAATGAAAAATGTTGCCAAATGAAAAATAAGTAAGATCTTCTCGAAATAATCTTCAGCCACTTTAATAATTTGATCACTTCATATTTCTACGGATTTCTATGTAGCGCCACGAGGCTGTGAGATCGTTTCGGCACTTTATCAAATGAATTCATCTTAAATTGGAAGCCATAAATCCTAGAACTAAATAAAAAACAAAATAAACAACATTAATTCATTTTGTTTTAAAATTTGGCTTACAAAAAAAAATCTAGATTCCAACCAATCTTGACCTCCTATTATGTATATCATGAAGTTCGACTATTTGACTGTGACTCATAAAGCTCATATTCATCGTATCTATGGGACAAACTAAATCGGTGAGGAATAGATAAAGCAAAAAAAAAAAAAAAAGAAAGAAAAAGAAAAAGGAATTAACATGAACCCTGTGAAACACCTGAGATATTACCTCTAAAGTTCAATTCAATTTAATTCAAGTTTATTTGTATAGCACTTTTTACAATAGTTCACAATCTGTATGTATTTATCCCCCTATGAGCGAGTCTGAGGTGACTCAGGCAGCAGTGGCGAGGAAAAACTCCCTTAAATTGGTAAAGGAAGAAACCTTGAGAGGAACCGGACTCGAGGGGGAACCCATCCTCATATGGGTGACACTGGGGGTGTGATTGTAATATACAGTCAGTTAAATGTTGTATTGGTGTAAGGATCATGGACTTCAGATCTCCTTAGTATCACAGAGTCTAACTGGAGATGTCTCAGGATTCTTAGAGTCGGCCTCGGTTCAGTGGACGTCCAAAGGCTACGTCCCACAGAGGACGTCGGGGGCCGGTACAATGTCTGGATGCCTCGGGATGGGTACAAAGAGAGAAGCAGTGGAGAGGGATAAAGACTGAGATATATTTCCTCTCAGTTTAAATAGACAATCATTGTAGACGATTATTCTCCTAAATAGCTTTTATTTTTCTTTGTAAAACTTTTTTAGAAAATACCTTAAATTCGATGGTACCAGAAGATAATTATTGTGATCTACTGGGGAATGTTCTATTAATTGGCTTTGATTGTTCTTATTTATTTTTAATCAACTTTGCTAATTCAGTAATAGAGCAAGACGATTTTTATCCTCATAATTTTAAATAATCTTTTTTTTTTTCACAAATTCTGGCAAAACAGGTAAACGATTGTGGGAGGGGGGGCACGGTGGCTTAGCGTTTAGCATGTTCGCCTCACACCTCCAGGGTCGGGGGTTCGATTCCCGCCTCCGCCTTGTGTGTGTGTGGAGTTTGCATGTTCTCCCCGTACCTCGGGGGTTTCCTCCGGGTACTCCGGTTTCCTCCCCTGGTCCAAAGACATGCATGGTATGTTGATTGGCATCTCTGGAAAATTGTCCGTAGTGTGTGAGTGTGTGTGTGTGTGAGTGAATGAGTGTGTGTGTGTGTGTGTGTGTGTGCCCTGTGATGGGTTGGCACTCCGTCCAGGGTGTATCCTGCCTCGATGCCCGATGACGCCTGAGATAGGCACAGGCTCCCCGTGACCCGAGAAGTTCGGATAAGCGGTAGGAAATGAATGAAAGGTAAACAATGAAGCACGGTAGCACCGTTTATGTATATCAGGCGTGAAAGAGAGTTTTTAGATTATAATTTCAATGATGGCTGATGGCAGTATGACATTATCAATGGTATTTCTGTCAGCGTCGAACAATATCTTTACCATTCCTCTTGACACCGAAGCATTGTTACATAAAGCCTCTAAAGAATCAGCAGGAGTTTTATCCTCTTCCGTTTCTTATTCAGTATCCTGATGTGGTCAGTACATCATGGTGATGAATGGCAGAAATGAACAGTGTGCACATTCTCAGATGCAGTCTTGTCAAAGCTGACTCGTATAATATGATTTTGGAATCGCAAGATCTCATCAAGTGTGAAAGCCCCGATGGGGGGGCGGACAGGCCTGAAGACAGGGTAGCTGATGGGCAATTAATGTCAATGTGTGAAGTGTTCATTGAAGCTAACGTAACATTTACAGTACACTTGTTTAGAGGAGATCGATTTAGGGAAAATCTTACCTTGTAGGTTTGGCTGTATTATTTGTAGGACAGGTTTGTTCAACTAATATTTTAAAATGTCTAGTTACATAGAAATTTTTTATCTTGACGGTCCGCATTATCAACTGAAACGACTCAACGGTGGCAGACTTCCCGTTAGAAATAAGACAGTTTAAAGTGGTCATGTTTTGCTTTGTCACGACTTTTAACGTCAGCCCCAGACTCAACAAATGATGTGTTTTGAATTCGAAGTGGAGAATAAACGTATACTTCTCTGTCCGTTTTGTTTTAAGCTTCGAAATAAATCAGTCGAGAGATGAAAAATAAAACGACGGTTCTTTAAAGTTTTTGAGAACCATGCTTTCTGAGCTAACTTCACGACGCTGTAGGTCGTCTTCATTCCAACGAGGTCTCTTTGGGTAAACGATTTACGTTTAGATTGAACGAGTCATAACAAAGGACCTGCAAAGGAAGTTGCAATAGTTCATGCGCTGACAAATTAGAGTGGCCGCAAGTTCATGCCCGGTTGTGTCGCTGTACGATATTTTCTCAGAATTTCTGTGATATCGAAATAAAGTCTTTAACAAATTATTATAAAGGGTTTTCAGCCTTTATAGAAAGCTTTGTTTTCATCTCATGTCCTGTATTGTCCAGTATTTTGCAGTTTCCTTTTGGACTTTTGACCCGACCCTCTGCACATGCTCACTGGATGACACCGTGCGGTCGATGTTATCGCCAAGCCTCGTGGTCATGAGGCAGCGTAGGATTGCTTCAAGCTTAGCCAAGGGGTGACATCCCACTATTAGCATGCTGCATTGCTATCATTACTGTTATATCAGTATCTAAATAGTCACTGAAAAAAAACTTTGGCAGGGTTGCGTTCACATGACCTATAACGGTATGTAGTATACAGATAGTAACTGATACCATCAGATACCATCTATATAGTAGAATATATTGTATATACCCCAGGAGATCTTGATTTTTGGGTGGAGGAGTTGGAAATGAAAGCTTAGCACTTTGTTTCACAGTACAGCCATTATAGTCGGACTCAGCTTGCGTAACCCATACAGTAGGTCATGGCCGCGCATGGGAAAATGGAATTCTGGGACAATCGCTATATTGTGCACTAGCAACCCATGTGAGAATTCAGATTCCTTGCACCAGAGAAGGGCATGAAGTTGACTAACACTTCTGACTGGGAAACATAAACAATACTCTCAATACCGGATATGTCTTGAAATAATCATGAATGCATATTTATATTCTTTATGTAATGAGTTAATAAGTAGGTCACTAAGTGGGTCTTTTACTAGGACACCTTTACTAGGACACATTTACATATCTCCTGCCGTCATACCTGCAAACAACATAAAAGAAAAAAAAAAAAGAATGCAGCAACAGCGCAGTCCGTCATGAAATCTGAGAGAGCTTCTCGATCTCTCGGTGAAGATGCCTTGAGTGTAGTGTCTCTGCGTCGATTCTCCGCAGCAGCGTTTCTTGTGCTGATTTTGTAAATGGCCCTTCTGGGGTTCCTTGCAGGCCATAAAAAGGCAGTTGTGCCTCTAATACTGCTTAAAGAACTCCTGTCTAAAAGAGATCACAAAGATTATTATAGTACACTAATGAATTTTAAAGGCTCTCTAATGGGCTATCGCAGGTAAACGAGGCAGTGTTTGGGCTGGAGCTGAAGTCTGTTACAGCTGTACTGCTTAGTTAAATGTCTGAGCTTTGTCTGAAATGCGGATCGTTGCAGTGAGTCAGCAGTAATCATCATAGTATGGACCACTAACTATTAGTACGTTGATTGCTTAGTAGGCTGGCTGATTGGTTAGATGATGAATCAGTTAAATGATACACTAGTCGGAGTACGTAAGTGGAGGGCTGATCTTTTGAATGAGTGAATAATTAGTTAACTTTTTAGTTAGCTGACATTATTGCTGATTACTTCCGATTAAATAATTAATTAATTGGTTGAGTGATTGGTTAAGGGTTAGGGTTAAATAGACAGGTAACCCTAGCCGGATGTCTGGTTGGTTGGCTTTTTTGCTGGTTGGTTGACTGGCCACTTAGCTGTTGAACAATTTACTTACTTGGTTGATAGCATAATTGTCTGTTAGTATGATTTAATAGTTGTTGTTTTTTTTTGTTTGATTGATAATTGGTTGTTTGGGTGGGTCGTTGGGTAGGTGGGCTAGTGGGTCTGTTGGGTGTTGTTTGGTGGGTTGATGTTCTAATTTGCTGGTCGGCTGGTTACCTGAATCTCTGGCTGATTGGTTGTTAAACAGTTGACTTGCATGGTTGACTGGCTGATTGGTAAATTGAATGGTTCCTTAATTTGATTGTTGGGTGGTGAACTGGTTGGTTGGTTGGTTGGCTGGCTGACTGACTGACCGGTTGGTTAGTTGTTGATTAGTTGACATGGGTATATGGTGGATTTGTATTTGGGTTGGTTGGTTTGTTTGTTGTTAGGATGATTAATGGACTGGTTTGTTGGTTGGTTCACCGGTTGGTGACTGGTTTATTGGTGGATCAGTTGAATAACTAATTGATTTGTTTAGTTAGTTTACTATGTAAGTTTTTGAGTGGTTGGTTGATTGATTAGTTGGCTTAAGGTCTGTCTGTTTATTTGGTTCATTAATTTATTTATTTATTCATCCATTCCTATGTTGGGAAGAAAATAATTGATCTTTTGCTTGCTTATTTACTTTGTTTCCATGTTTTCTGTTTATTTCCCATTAAGGCAACACTGGATTGTAGTTTGGAGCTTGAGCACAGGATATGGCTCATTGGAGCTTTGTCCCTTAAAGCATTGTGTGGTTGAAAGTGTGTGTGTGTGTTTGTGACTGGACAGGGTGAGATGAGACATTCAGTGGTTTGCTTTTATCATAACTAAGGTATTTTAATAGTTCTCATTTTATTCCCATATAACCTAGAAACATTTGAGTATATGATTTGTGTAATAATTTCTGATAGCATTTTCAGTTGGGTTTGTTTAGAGCTCTTTGTGGAGCTCTATTCCAAAGTACAATATGTGCCTTCACCGTGCTCTTCGGAGTCAGTGAACATCAGCCAGCTTCTGTTAATGGTACCGTTTTACCATCAGAAAAGGAATAAAAGGTCGAGTAGTTCCCACTTCACTTTAAAGCAATTCTAAAAGCATGTGTTACTAACCCTGTACCATGATGTTACAGCTTGTCTACGTGTAGCTCTGCAGTATTGATGTGGTAAAATTTGCACATCCCTCCAAGCTCTTATGCGAAGTCCAAAGGCTTTACTTTTCAGGTTCAGCTATTAAGATAGTAAGAAAGGTAACTTTCTGGCAATTGCTAGTTCTGTGTATTCAGACTCTTTACCTGTGCGTGTAGATTTATTGGGTGTATCATTCAGACTAAGCAGATTCCTGCATCATGGAGTTAAAACCTTCAAGGTTGACTTGAAAGCTTTTGGATATTTGCTACAGAAGGTTGAATCTGAGGTAACTTTCTGGCAATCCTGGGATTTGAACTCAAACTTCTGGTTAGTGACTCAAAAGTTCTTGTTTACTTCTATTTTCTCAGAATCTATTGAATATTACTGTAGGGCCTTTTTACACCCGGTCACTTCGTGTGTTGTCTCTGATCCGATAGCCGTCTGATTTGTTAAATCTGTACCATTTACATCAGGCCACATAAACGCGTCTCGGCGAATCGGATATCGATCCGATCTTTCTACTCCCGCCCAAAATGCTGATATATTTTACCTCATTTCCAGGGTAATTGAAATGGAACACGCTTTGGTGTATATACTTAAATATACTTTTGTTTCTGTATGTTTTGCAAAGCTTTTGTTGGACGCTTTCATCGCTCCAAAGAGCAATAAGTGCCTGCGTGTCGTCCATGTTATCTGTTTCTGGCAGATGCGCGACTCGTGAGTCACCTGCGAGTGACGTACTTCCGTTTGGGAGGAGTATAGCGCTGACGTATGTGGCTCGAACAACCACATTCATTTACACCTGTCCAGTTTCATCTGAAACGCGTCCCAGACCTCCTCCTGAAGGGGTTCGTACCATGGGATTTATATCCGTCTCGAAAAGGTTTCGGAGGGCATTTAGACCTGGTCTTTTTACCGTCGGATAGCTATCTGGTCACAGAAAACGCAGGAAGTGACCAGGTGTGAAAAGCCCCATAGAAAACTGTTCCACTCAGCAGATATGAAACTGCTGTTCTGAATGAACCAGTGTTGACTATCACAACTGGGGAAAGTCAAAAAATAAGTCATACTTTCAAGACATGGTTTGGTTTCTATGATCGTTAATTGTATCTCAATAGAAAGTACCATTCATGTACTAGACAGTGATGTATGATTTTTGTTTAATGTAGTGCCATGATTTACAGCATCCTCCCTCGGCAACATGGTTCAAGCAGACAAAATGAGAGACATCTGCTCAACTTTTGTTTTCTGACCCTAACCCTAACCCTGGTCGACGTTTTGGCAGGAAAATAAAATCTTTTTGTACTCCTCCATCTCTTGGAGTAAAGTATCAAGAGCTATGGGAATACTATGAGAGAAGAGAAAGAGCCAGTAGGGTGACTCACACCTACTGTACTACTGACTTACTGTGGGTCTAGAAAGCAAAACAGTGTTTTTTATTTATTTTGCCAGGAAACGGATGCCAGGACTTGGATCAGGGTATTATTATGTTTATTTGAAATGTATGGTACTGTATATTGCTACTCGTAGACAAACAGGATTATTTTGTGGGTGCTCGTATGTACTCGTTGAGGACATCATGAAAGATTTACCGCCGCTCTTCTGGGAAACCTTTCCACTAGATGTCGGAGCATGGCGGTGAGGATTCGTGTTCATTCAACTACGAGAGCAATCGTGAGATCAGACATTAACTTCGATGTTGAATGAGGAGGTCTGGGGTGCGGTCGGTGTCAGAGTCATGGCTCGGTGCGGGACACTTGAGTTCTTTCACCTTCATCAACCTTAACACACCATGTCTTCATGAAGCTTGTGGTTTGTGGACAGGGCCATTGTCATGCTGGAGCAGAGTTTTAGCCTCTTTGTTCCAGTAAAGAAAAGATGTACAACAGCTACATCATACAGAGACATTCTACAGTATACAATTGTGTCCCACCAACTTTGTGGTTACAGTTTGGATAAGAACCACATATGAATGTGACGGACTGATTGCCATATACTTTTGGTCATATAGTGTCTTTTGGTAGTAAAAGGAAGCCGGTTGACGTAAACTTCTGTGTAAAAGATCTGTGTAAACTTTAGTAATGAACTTATGGGGTCTGGAGATCAGCCTTGACCAAGGTTATAGAGAATTAACCCCTAGACAACATCTCGGTGTGTATTGACTCAATAAAAGATTTTGTTTTATTTTATTTTATTTTAACATAGTAACATATTATCCATTTTGCTCGCTCACTATTTCAAGACATCTTTATTTTGTCTTCAGATTTTATAAGCCGCTATCTTTTCTACTTTAAAATTGAGATTAGATTAGATTAAATTTTATTGTCATTACACATGTACAAGTACAAGACAATATTAGTGCAGTATTTACAGTATTTACAGAATGAACAGGATTATATACAAGGGAATATGCTATGGATATACAGGTATAGATATACATGATATACAGGTTGGGTTCTCTCTCATTCACTCTCTACCGCTTTATCCGAACTACCTTGGGTCACGGGGAGCCTGTGCCTATCTCAGGCGTCATCGGGCATCGAGGCAGGATACACCCTGGACAGAGTGCCAACCTATTTCAGGGCACACACACACTCTCATTCACTCACACACACACTCACACACTACGGACAATTTTCCAGAGATGCCAATCAACCTACCATGCATGTCTTTGGACCGGGGGAGGAAACCGGAGTACCCGGAGGAAACCCCCGAGGCACGGGGAGAACATGCAAACTCCACACCAAACCCCGACCCTGGCGGTGTGAGGCGAACGTGCTAACCACTAAGCCACCGTGCCCCCCTAGGTTAAGTTGGGTTCTATAGACATGAAATATACACAGCGTTATATATGATATCGACAAATATACCGGTGACATAATTGTATGTCACCAGTAGTATTGTATTGTAGTATTGTAGTATTGACATAATATACAGGGGTAGTGATCACCGCGAGGCAGAGTTTAGTAAGATGACAGCACTATGGAAAAAGCTGTTCCAGTCCAGCTGTTTTTGTCCGGAGGCTCCTGAGACACCCCTACTAGAAGGGGGACAAACAGTCTATGGTCAGTGTGAGAGGAGTCTTTAATATTGCTACGAGCTTGACACAGACGGACATCCTCAATTGCTGGAAGTAAAGTTCCTGTGATGCGCCGGACAGACTGTGACACAGTTGGTCAGGACGCTCTCAATTGCACAGCGATAATAGTTCACCAGTATGGCTGAAGACAGGTGATGTCTCTTCACCGTCCTCGTTAAGATTCAATGTTCAATTTTCGATTCAAGTTTATTTGTATAGCGCTTTTTACAATAGACATCGTCTCAAAGCAGCTTTACGAAACATAAACATAGAGCCGAAGTTAGACATAATTAATGATAAAGGAAATAACGAATAATAAAAGTAAAAGAATTGACAGAATAAAAAATTCTAGATTATTATTAGATATAAATAGTTCACAATGTGTATGTATTTATCCCCCTATGAGCAAGTCTGAGGTGACTCAGGCAGCAGTGGCGAGGAAAAACTCCCTTAAATTGGTAAAGGAAGAAACCTTGAGAGGAGCCGGACTCGAGGGGGAACCCATCCTCATATGGGTGACACTGGGGGTGTGATTGTAATATACAGTCAGTTAAATGTTGTATTGGTGTAAGGATCATGGACTTCAGATCTCCTTAGTATCACAGAATCTAACTGGAGATGTCTCAGGATTCTTAGAGTCGGCCTCGGCTCAGTGGACGTCCAAGGGCTACGTCCCACAGAGGACGTTGGGAGCTGGTACAGTGTCTTAATTAAGAGCAGGTGCTGTTGAGCTTCACTGTCCAGGCTGGAGGTGTCCTGTGGAATATCAAACTTCTTTATTCAATACACTTACAAGTGTGAAGTCATTCTGTCTGAACCATTCTGTCTATTTATACATGGGGTAGACGAAAGGTTTGTGATTATGTGTGGGTGTGTCTTCCACTGTGCGTGACTTCCTCTAATCTCGTCGTTGCACAAGCAGGGCGACGGTCACGCCGTTGTTTTACATACTGTACGTATGTTCTTATCTTTTATGTATAGTGTCCAGTTGGGAAACAGTTCAGTTCCCCTTTGTTATCTTTGCTGTTTCTAGTTTTGGGTGTGTGAGTGTATTGGTACAAAATGTTCAATGTTCATTTTTGTCCTTCACGACACTTTCTATTACAGTGTTAAGGAGCAGGTTGTTGTCGGCACTGCTGTCGGATGCTGTAGCTATTCATCGTAGGTCGTCTCATCGTTGTTGGTGATGGGGCCAGTCACTGTGGTGTTGTCACCAAATATAATAGTGACTAATGAATCTAAGAAATAAATAATGAGATATAATGTCTGAATATCTTGAACTTTCTTATTAATTAGCTGTTAAGTTGCTTTTCTATATGTAATTACGAGTTAATAGTAATAGTAACACTATCTGTGTATCAGCGAATGCACAGTTTGCCTTGTTAATAACACTTGTCACAAAGGGTTACGTTGGGTTAATGTGACAGTATGCTGAAGCCGCTGTTGGCCAGAATAGGCTAGCATCTCCCTCCTACGCTTGGTGGCTTAGCGAGGAACGCTGCCTTGAGAGCGAATTTCCATATTATTTAGCAAATTAGCAGCGCATTAAAGTATTAAACCATTTTGCTAGGCTTGGCTGTCAATTAAGTTCGGCTCTCTGACAAGCTGTTCCACTATAAAGTGAGCATTTGGAAAAAAAAAAAAAGAGAGAAAAGTACCAAAGGCATGCCAGAGGGGCTTAAATAAAAGCCGGCTGCTTTGTTGAGTAGGTGCTTTTCTCTGTATTTTTTTTTTTTTCCCCTGTTGTTGTACCAATAAATGCCAGTGCCACTTTGATCAGATAAACGAGTGCACCGTGTTGGGTGTGTGTGTGTGTGTGTGTGTATTTACTGCTTAAACCAAACACAGCTCCAGCTGGAGTGGAAATAGGAATATAGATTTTATGCTAAAAGTAATGGCGTTAGCGAATATCATCCGGTGCAGTGGCCTATGGCGAAAGCCGGCACGTAATGAAGCATTACTTACAAGTCATCATTAAACCTCTTGCATATTCATCTTTCTGCTATCACGAAGCTCCACTCATGTGGAACTCACTTGATATCTCGATCATCGATTCCGTGGCTTCCTGGGAAGAAAAGGTCAATATTTTTCATGTGCTTACTTCGATCTTTAAACGCCAATCAGAACGAGGAGGGACTTATAGTAGCAGGGTGAAAGTGGGTCATTCTGAGCCTATCACAGAAAAACCCATGCTAGCGATGATACACTTCATGGAACGTTAATCATTTACATCATTTGGCAGACACCCTATACAACCGAGCATTTGATGGTTAAGGGCCTTGCACAGGGGCCCAACAGTGGCGGCTTGGCGGACCTTGGATCGAACTCACAACCTTCCGATCGGTAGCCCGACACCTTAACCACTAGGCTACCACATGCTACCACGTGCTAATCCATCAGGTCACATTTAACGTTACACAAAGTTTATTTGTCAGTAATCAGAGTATGTTCAGACATGGAGAACACGTGATCGTCAAATCATATTTTTATATATTTTTATAAAAACCGTCACAAAATATACTCGAGTGAGATTCTTAGTGTTTAGAACATTAGCTGTGCAGCATATAAATAAATAATCGATGCTACCGAGGCTTTCTTTTGAGAACTGTCAAGTGACACCAAAAATGTCCCACAAATACCACAGTAAAGAAAAAAAAAAAATCGCCATCTTGTTAATTCTACATTTAATCCGTAACATCTTGGCCGTTCTTTTTTTCCATAATTTCCTTTACCCCGGTCTCATTAAACCTCCTGTAGGCTTTTCTGTTTGGTTATGCTAATCACATTCCAGACTTTCATTTAGATCAAACATGGATCTCCCCAGGTGAAAGAAGTCCTACTGTATTCCTTTATTAAAAGCCCCTCTTGCTCCGTCCCTGCATTTATTCCCCTTCTGCTAAGCTTCCGGAGGCTTCCGCGCTCTGCCAGATCATTGCTCGGCTGGAGGACGGAGCGCTGCCAGCTAATCGTGAGTGGCTGTGGTTACAGCCAGCTGGAACTCCATTTCCCATAATGCCTCCTTCTGCTTTGGGGTCCAGGGGCTGGGAGAGATGAATTGTAACTGTAGCACGAAGCAGCTTGTTAAGGCTGCGTATGGCCTCGGCTCAAAAACGTCCTGCTGCCAATTCGGTTAAATTGGATTTTCAGGAGAAGAGATGAATGGAGACTGTGTACAGTATTTATTTACTTTTAATATCCATCATTTTATTGTTAAGACACACACACACACACACACACAAACACACACACACATACACATACGGCTGTCACAGCAAGAGATGTCGTACGCATCCAAGCTATTATTATATTTCTTTTTAGCAAGATTTCTCAGTACCTTTTAAATAGCCGCGGTCATTATCCTAGCATCCGGCTCACCACTTTACCTTTTTCCAGCACTGACCTTTCCACAAATACCATTTACATCTCATCCAACTTGCAGAAACAATAGCACAAGAGCTGGTTAGCCATTTTTTTGTGCTGACCCAGAGTTAGCCCTTTAAGCAGTGCATGATGTTAATTAAAAAGCTACGTTTCATTATATCGGCTTTGGAAATACTTGTAATGTAATTACGCTACGTCAGGTTGATTAAGCTATTAGATTAGTGGACTAGCTAGCTAGCTAACTGCTTCTTGTCCCATTCTGGAGAACATGAATTTTTAACGCTCGCCATGAATTATAGTTTTTACTTCACTTTCTTTGCTGTACAGCTACGATATAACTCTAACTGACTTTAAAGCAAACTTAAAACAACGATGAGGAAAACAGATGAAAAAAGAAATGGAGAAAGGAAGGAAGGAAGGAAGGAAGGAAGGAAGGAAGGAAGGAAGGAAGGAAGGAAGAGTGGAGAAGGTACATTAAAATGACAATATTCCGAGAGAGAGAAAAACAAACAAAAAAATTGTCTATATAGAATATTTCATATATATTTTATTTATATCTGAAGCAAACTCTGGCAGGAGAAATTCCTTCCTGTTAATCAAGTCAAGTCTCAACAAACAAAATTGTCCAGAGCAAAAATATGAATGGATGGATGGATGGATGGATGGATGGATGGATGGATGGATGTAAAAACAAGAGCTAGGGATAAAGCTGGTTTAAAATATTGTAAGAGAAATGAAGAGTAGTTTAATTAATCAAACAGACAATCAAAAAAAAACAACAACCTTATTTGCATGTTTGTTTGTTTATTTGTTTATTTGGTTGTTTGGTTATTAAGAAATAGCTGAACTGCATAATAATTGTAATAATAATAATGATAATAATAATAATAATAATAATAATAATAATAATAATAATAATAATTATAATAATTATAATAATAATAAAAACCTTAAACCGGAGGGCACGGTGGCTTAGTGGTTATCACGTTCACCTCACACCTCCAGGATCCGAGGTTCGATTCCTGCCTCCGCCTTGTGTGTGTGGAGTTTGCATGTTCTCCCCGTGCCTCGGGGGTTTCCTCCGGGTACTCCGGTTTCCTCCTCCGGTCCAAAGACATGCATGGTAGGTTGATTAGCATCTCTGGAAAATTGTCCGTAGTGTGTGAGTGTGTGAGTGTGTGTGAGTGAATGAGAGTGTGTGTGCCCTGTGATGGGTTGGCACTCCGTCCAGGGTGTATCCTGCCTCGATGCCCGATGACACCTGAGATAGTTCGGATAAGCGGTAGAAAATAATTGAATAGAAATGAATAATAATAATAATAATAAGAAGAAGAAGAAGAAGAAGAAGAAGAAGAAGAAGAAGAAGAAGAAGAATCTGTTTTATTAGTTTCAAAATGTTTCTTCAAAATTTTACTGGGCACAGATGATGTCAGGAGTGTGTTTGTCAGCACGGTGTTGTCGGCGATCTGTCAGCATGTTCCTCACTTATGTCTCCTTATCTGGATACAAGATATAACACTTTTCTATAACAGCCAGCTTTCTTCTGCTTCTTGCACCGTGTCAGAGTTTAGACAGCACCCCAGGTGGTCTGCCGTTTCACATTACTGTGTGTGTGAGTGTGTGTGTGTGTGTGTTTGTGAGGTAGAGGGAGAGATGGCGAGCTATAGAAAGTGACAGCGAGAGAGAGAAATGATGCGCTTGGTTGTCTCTGATGCTGCTGTGCAGTTTAGAAAGATCAAGTGTGCTGCTCAGGGAGGAGGAGGAAGTACATCATATTAAAGTCTGTCAGCGGTGCAGTGAGCCGCTGTGACCTCTCCACAGTGAAAGGTCGGAGGTTTATGAACAGTCCATTCCACACACAAACAATCAAAAATACACACACACACACACACACACACACACACACACACACACACACACACACAGAGATACACACTGCACGATCCTGAGAAAAACTCATTTTAAGAGACGGACTGTCAGTGATGGTGCCTTTTCCCATATGTGAAGCTAACGTTTACAATCGCATGCAATTATTTTAGTATTGCCTTATTTAATATTTCCTGCTGGTTAACTAACATTTATCTACAGTATATATGGCCTATGGAGGGCACGGTGGCTTAGTGGTTAGCACTTTCGCCTCACACCTACAGGGTTGGGGGTTCGATTCCCGCCTCCACCTTGTGTGTGTGGAGTTTGCATGTTCTCCCCGTGCCTCAGGGGTTTCCTCCGGGTACTCCGGTTTCCTCCCCCGGTCCAAAGACATGCATGGTAGGTTGATTGGCATCTCTGGAAAATTGTCTGTAGTGTGTGAGTGTGTGAGTGAATGAGAGTGTGTGTGTGCCCTGTGATGGGTTGGCACTCCGTCCAGGGTGTATCCTGCCTCGATGCCCGATGACGCCTGAGATAGGCACAGGCTCCCCGTGACCCGAGATAAGCGGTAGAAAATGAATGAATGAATGAATGAATGAATATACAGCCTATACCAGACACTAATTAGCGTGAAGCATGGGATGGGATTCATGTCCAATAGCAGCAGCAGCTCTGACAGTATTATCTTTATCAAACCTCATGGCACAATGTGTTTTATTCCCCCGTTAAAGAATTACTGAACATTCAGCACTGAAACTGTCCTTGCTCTACCATGATGAACAGATGAAGGTCAGTAACCAGTCAGAAACTATAAACCAGTAAGGTCTCCTCTTTAGTATTCCTCTGCTAGCACACACAGGGAGTGTTCCAAACCTCGTAGCGTGGCTCATCGTGACCTTTATGTGTGGGAGGATGAAGCACGGGATGCAAATTTCACATTCCTGAAAACAAACTGGTGCAACTTGGAGATATTATTCCTCTCATTAATCTCTTCTACACAATAATCTGTCCTTCAGATGAGATTAAGTTGAGCGCAATAAAGGACCGCCGCTAGTGTTGGGAAATATTACAGCACTGAGGTGTGTGTGGGTGTGTGGGTGTGTGTGTGTGTGTGTGTGTGTGTGTGTGTGTTAGAGAGAGAGAGAGAGAGAGAGAGAGAGAGAGAGAGAGAGAGAGAGAGAGAGAGAGAGAGATGGTATACACACAAATATACGGTGTAAGAGACACAGACAGACACATATATAGTGAGACAGTTTGAGAGACACAGACAGACACATATACAGTGAGACAGTTTGAGAGACAGACAGGTACATATACAGTGAGACAGTTTGAGAGACAGACAGGTACACACAGTGAGACAGTTTGAGAGACACAGACAGGTACATATACAGTGAGACAGTTTGAGAGAGACAGACAGGTACATATACAGTGAGGCAGTTGAGAGAGACAGACAGGTACATATACAGTGAGGCAGTTGAGAGACACAGACAGGTACATACAGTGAGACAGTTTGAGAGACACAGACAGACACATATACAGTGAGACAGTTTGAGAGACACAGACAGACACATATACGGTGAGACAGTTTGAGAG
>NC_062523.1:2690648-2693148 GCF_022655615.1 Tachysurus fulvidraco | reverse complement strand
TGATTGGCTGAGACGGTGAGTCTTTACCCAGGATAAGCTCAGATTCTTGTTCGTGATGAGACTGGAACATCATGAGACCTTCTTGCTGTATCTTTATCAGGGTTTTGATGTGCTGTGTAGTTAATGAGCTTCTGTAGCATTTCTGTCAAGTGGATTCAATCAATTCGGTTCAATCCAATGTTATTTGTAGAGCATTTTTAACCTTGACATTGTTCAGAGAAGATATGAGGTCTTCCTGAGAAGCCTTGAGAGGAACCAGACTCAAAAGGGAACCTCATCCATCTCTTGGTGTCAACTGGAAGTCTAAGCAATCCGGTATGAAGGCGTAGTCACTTGAGATGAGGAGCTTCTGAAAGCCAACAACCATCCAGAAGTCTCTAAAATCACATCTTTCCTGCATCCTGGTGTTGACGTGTTAACCAAGAACATTAACCACAATAATGTATCAGTGTCTGAGAAAAGAAAAGAAAGTGAGAGGCAGAGAAACAGGCTGCTCACCAATGGTGGCTTTATTTCCCAAGACATCCGGTTCAGAGGTATTTGTGAAAGAGGCCAAGCTGTTCTTGGATGAAACAATTAGCATGTTCTCCCAGGCGTCTGTCTAAGAAACAGTAGAGGAGATGATCACCTGGGATGTGTTTCACTCCTCACCTCATCTCTGTTCCCGTAACTGGCGCCGAACGCACACGTCGCCTGAGACCTCACACACTTTGTGATTTATTTAATAACGCTCGCTGGAAAGCGTCGCGATCCGTCGAGCGGCTTTGTCTCTGCGCTTTACTACCACAGGATATCGATTGTAGGAAAAATCGATGTTTCATATAAGATGTGAAGACGGTTTGTGGAAAATCCACAGATTTAAAGTTAAAGTTTAAAGAGCGGGAATTTATTAAGTTATCTCGTGTGATAACTTTGGTTACGTTTAGGATATTTTGATGGAGAGAGACAAATTCATTTAGTAAAATCCAGGGTCCGAGACAGACTGGACTATAACGGGCCTTTCTTTGTGTAGCTGTACATTCTCATTTATGGTAAATATCACATCCGCTCCACTAAGTGTACATGTATGCTTTTCCAGGGATCTCAAGTTTTGAAGACAGGCAAGCGTGACATCTCCAACACCCCGCAACAACACCCCCCGCCCGGAAAAAACAAACAAACAAACAAACAAACAAACAAACAAACAAAAAGAAAACCAAACAAACAAACAAACAAACAAACGAATAAATAAATAAATATGGGGGAGATGTTGTAGTTGGTAAGGATGACTGACCGAAATTTAACCAAATACAAAGTATTTGTTTAATTTCCATTTATTAATTTGTGTGTGTGTGTGTGTGTGTGTGTGTGTGTGTGCGTGTGTGTGTGTGTGTGTGTGTGTGTGTGAGAGAGAGAGAGAGAGATTATGACTGGTGGTGTTTATTGTAAGTGTTTGTTACCTTTTTGGACCCCTTTATCATGTGTAATGTTGTTCCCATATAAAACAGTTCAGCACAAGCCCAGACATGTTTAGGGACATGATTGAGGACAATGTCCCGTCCAGAGACGAGCTGTTTCGTGTTGAGGTTTTGTTCAAACCGACCATCGAAAATACCCTCAATAATGAATGTTTTTTTTTCATTGGTTGTTGCGTTAAATCTTACCCAGATACAAAAGTGCTATTTTCTGATTGGCTGTTGTGTAGCCTCTTGTTTCGATTGGCTGATAAGTGTCAGGCTCGACTAAGAACTCCAGACGAGACGTGCTCGGTTCCTGCGCGGTTCCATAGACACAGCGGTGCGGACTGATACGTTTTGGGTGCTGCGGCTTATTAAATATATGATAAATAGTCAAAAAGTTTTTCTGCGTGAGAAATACGACGTGTGGCGTGAGAGCGTGAGAAAAGTCCGACATGACGGACTGTCACTCTCAATGTGTGACACCTGACAGACCTGCTTTTCCTATTGAGATTGGGATTCGATTCCTGCCTCTACCCTGAGTGGGCGGAGCTTGCGTGTTTGGCTCTCTGTGACCCTGTGTAGGATAAGCACTACAGAAAATAGATGGATGTATGGATAGATGGATGGATGGATGGATGTCTAAATGCATCCACATACGGAGCTAACAGTATTTCTCTCATTAAGACAATATCTTTAAAATGCAGTTCAGGAAAAAATGAATGCAGCATGTTGCTAAATCAATGTAGCCTAGCGGTTAAGGTGATGGGCAACTGATCAGAAGGTTGAGTGTTCAAATCCCAGGTCAATATAGCTGCCGCTCCGACTGACACCGGGCCCCTGATTAAGGCCCTTAACCCTGTGTTGTTCAGATGTATAGTCGTGTAAGTCGTCCTTTATAAGGGTGTCTGCCGGATAACGTAAAACTGCTTCTTTTATGCTAAATACTTTACCATTTTAATTCCAATGCAGAAAAACTAAAGTGAGTACATTTAGCATTACGGACCACCCTGTATAATTATTCTAAATAAAACGCTTTGGCATAAATATGACATTCTCGCAGA
>NC_062523.1:2680648-2683148 GCF_022655615.1 Tachysurus fulvidraco | reverse complement strand
TGTAAACACTTATCCAGCTGTAGTCTCTGTAACACACAGACTCAGAAGGATTTTATTGTGTACCTCTCTTCTGAATTATTCTCTCTTCTACCTTATAGTTTTCCAATGACACCATATTTCATCATCATAAAAAAATGTAAAATAAATAAATTCGGTTTAGATAATGTAGATTAATTTTTCCATTTGCCAAGAAAGAAAGAAAGAAAGAAAGAAAGAAAGAAAGAAAGAAAGAAAGAAAGAAAGAAAGAAAGAAAGAAAGAAATGAGAAGCAACAATGAAGATTGGATGCAGATATGGAGGATAGGAAAGGAATGAGTGAAGGAAGGAAGGAAAGAAAGAAGAGAGGAATTAAGGATTGAAGGAAGGAAGGAAGGAAGGAAGGAAGGCAGAGAGGAATGATTGTAGTAAGGCAGGAAGGAATGATTGAAGGAATGAAAGAAAGAAGGAAGGAATGATTGAAGTAAGGCAGGAAGAAATTATTGAAGGAAGGAAGGAAGGAAGGAAGGAAGGAAGGAAGGAAGGAAGAAATTAGAAGCAACTCTGAAGATTGGATGCAGATATGGAGGATAGGAAAGGAATGATGGAAGGAAGGAAGGAAGGAAGGAAGGAAGAGAGGATGGAAGGAAGGAATGATTGAAGTAATTCAGGAAGGAAGGAAGGAAGGAAGGAAGGAGAAGCAACTCAGAAGGAAGAAAGGCATGTGGATAGGAAGAATATGAAAAGAAAGAAAAAAGGTGTTCAGTGTCCTCTGCAGATCCCCTGCATGGGCGTATCATCAGAAGTACTTAGATGGGTTCACTATTAGACAGAAAGGTTCCTGAAGGGTTCTTTAGAGGAAAATGTGTAATCAGCTCTCCGAGGTGGTTCTAGCTTGATTGGAACCCTCTCTGATAGGGAACCAGACTCCTGTTGGGTTCTTAACTCCGGGATTCAAGGATCTCTAGGTCAGGAATAAGGAGTACGACGGATCCTCAAGGATACTTTTCTCTATCCTCCTGATGTTCTAAGGCACATTTCATTCAGTAATTGTATCAGTTTATGGTCATTTCTAACACATTTCCATAATATTTGTAGAAGATAATCGGAAAAGCACAAGTCAGCTAGCTGTCAGAAGGTTCGTGCTGATGCGTGGAAGACGGATTTGTGTTGTGTTTTTTTTTCTGTTACCTTTCGTTTAAAACCTCTGTCTTCTACACTACTGCTGCTCTGCATCTCATCACCTGCTACACAAAGACCAACCTCAGCAACTAGCATTAATCCCCACTGCAGTCTCTGAAGGTTATCCCCAGTGGCGTGTGTACGCTTTAAACGATTGCTCTCCTCTTTTTTTTCTCCACCCATGTAGCACATGACATGGATTTATGACTACACAAGAAACCCCATGGGTTTGTGGCCCCTGTGCGCCGAGATGAGGAAAGGATCGTGTCAGCATGCAGACTCGTCCTTGTGCCTAAACTGAATTGCAGCTGTGCTTGTTGAGTCCTGGATCTCCAGGCTCTCCTTCAGCGCTGAAACGAAGCGGTGCAGCTGGTGGATTTAACACTAGCGGTTGCACTCGTACTCGGATCGAGTCGTGGATCAGACGCGCATCAGGGCTGGGATGGGGTTGTGATGGATCATGATTGGTTAGCAAGGTGCCGGCATTCTTAGCCCTTTCTTAGCATCCACATCAGGGAGATATTGGAATGTAGATAGTACAGAATATGGAAGGAGAAGAAAGAAAGAAAGAAGGAAAGAAAGAAAGACGAAGAAGCATCCTAGGGAAGAAGGGATGTGAATAAGAAGAATATGAAGGAATAGAAAGAAAGACGAAAGAATGACTAACGAAAGAAATCAGAAAGAAAGAAAGAAGAAAGAAAGAACGAAATAATGAACGAAAATGAAGCACCCAGCGGGAAGAAGGATATGATACAGAAGAATGTGGACGAAGAAAGAAGAAAGAAAGAAAGACAGAAGAAAGAAAGAGAAAGAAGAAAGAAAGAATGAGAAGCAACGCAGAGAGAGGGAAGGGATGTGATAAGAAGAATTGGAAAGAAAGAAGAAGAAATAAAGAAGAAGAAAGAAAGAAAGAAAGAAAGAAAGAAACAAGAAATGAGAAGCAACCCAGATGAAGAAAGGGATTGAATAAGAAGAATATGGAAAGAAGAAGAAAGAAGAAAGAAAGAAAGTAAGAAGAAAAGAACTAATCATGACAATGATTATGGAGTGGTGGAATAATGACTGATTAGCCGTTATTGCGTAATCCTTTCCTTGCATCCTAATCAGGAGATAAGTGAAAGATATCACGAGTACATTTTGACTTGTGCTGCAGGGTTCGAGCAGAAGTGGGCAGAAGTTACAGAAATTACAGGAGTTATAGAAATACAGGAGTTATAGAATTACAGGAGTTATAGAAATTACAGAGTTACAGGAGTTACAGGAGTACGTTAGGAGTTACAGAAGTTACAGGAGTTACAGAAGTAAGTACAGGTAAAGATTACAGGAGTTACAAAGGTACAAG